>NW_017307757.1:284812-293479 GCF_000935625.1 Nanorana parkeri
CAACTAGGAACACTAAAACCAAAAAAATAAAATAAAATACTTGGTAGAGATTCTGACCAATCCCTAGTCTACTGAAAAATACATCTTTTATTGGGTTTATCAGTGCCTGTGTTGCCAATGAACTGCATACTTTCTGTCCCTGTGGTCACACAGGAAGTGAAAAAAAACTTTTTTTTTACATTTTGGATAGAATGGGGAAGAACCCCTGACAGATTTTACTGCCATCTGGGGCACATTTTGAGAGATACAGTCCATAAACCCATCGCACTTAAAACCGCTGTTCCTTATAAAAGACGGGTGCTGCAGCAGTCGACGGATGGCAACCGTCTATAATCACAGGATAACAGACACCGGCACTCCAAGTAATGAATCAATGGCGTCTGTTTATTGACGCATGAAACATAGCACAATGCATCAAAAAGCAAAATTTCAGGGTCTCACAGGATCCCCTTCATCAGGCAAAATGAGTGATGCATCACTCATTTTACATTTTGAGAGATTTCCCCTCACTTTCAGTTCTGGTGACAATCTTTTACCAGACAGGAAGTGAGTGAAAATCCACAACAGCAAGGCAGACAGCAATAAAAAACACTCCCTTACTTAACTTTTGAAAAAAACTATTTTTACTTCTGTCTGTGTTGCTGTTAAAGAGATTTACCCTCTAAATGTTTTGCTATCTTGCACTCTGAGATCTCTCGATTTATATGGCAGGGACATAAAGCGAGATTTTTCCCGTGGTGTTCTGACCAGGCTCAAATCACAAGGTGGAGTTGCTCTTCCAGACTATCAGCGCTATTTTCAGGCCTGGGCTCTCAACCTGGGCTCTCTGTTGATGCAGGATCAAAAACTTCACATATTGCATTGTCATGCCCGCTCTCGACCTACCTTAACTGAATGGTTTGTTAAAACTGACCAAATGTGTCACTTGGCAGAATTAACTTATTGCTCTACAAACCAGAGAGATCGTTTTTATAAAATATGGGCTTGTGGGCTCGCCTATAAAAATACTCCTTATTTGAATGTTATGGCTGGTATCTAATGGTATGCAAGACTGCCTATTATGGTCTTCTTGTATCCTTTAGTTTTCATTTTTGTATTGTATTGCATGGCCTCGAGCGCAGGATGGCCAATTCCTTTTCATTTCCCTCCTTCTCCTTTTCGTTCCTTTCTGTTAATGTCACCAATTGCATTTTTTTCCCTTTTTGTGTCTTCTATGTTATATTCTTCTAATATTCTTAATAAAAAACGTATTAAACTGAAGAGATTTACCCTAATTTCCTGTTCTGGGGGGGATCATTTTACCAGACAGGAAGTAAAGGAATCTTGCCAATGGGCCCTCTGACAAGAGTAAAGCCTGATAGTGGGAAAGGATTAGAACTCCTATTTATTTATTACAGGTATTTATATAGTGCCAACTATTTACGCAGCGCTTTTACACATCAGTCACATCAGTCCCTGCCCTCAAGGAGCTTACAATCTCAGGTCCCTATCTCACATACAAGGGCCAATTTAGACAGGAACCAATTAACCTCCCAGCATGTTTCTGTAGTGTGGGAGGAAACCAGAGTGCCTGGAGAAAACCCGCGCAAGCACAGGGAGAACATACAAACGCCTTGCCGATAGTGTCCTGACCGAGAATCAAAATCAGGGACAGCTCACTTTCCAAAATGCATGTTACAAAAAATGTTCTCAAGAGAAAAAGCAAGGGATAGTGTGATGCTTTCATATGCACCGGTGGCTCACAGTAACAAAAACAAAATGCTAGCTCTGCTCACAAATACATCAGGTTACTGCACTTACCACAGGCTTTCGCTGCAGTGATACAAATCTCTTCAGCAACATATTCCCCTGAAGGTATTGAAAGATAATCTCCATCTGGTTTTCCCAATGAATGATACAGAAAAATGTAGAAGCCTGGATCACATGGCTTTGACGCAGAATGCAGCATGATATCTCCACTTGGGCGAACAGCAGAAACTGTACTCATGCTCATTTCAGTCATGGTGAGGCAAGCCATTACACTACTTCATATGTGTTACCTGTAAAAGAAGGAGAATTTTTATTATTTTGGTCCATGTTTTTTGTTGAATACATTTTTGTCTCTCAGAGAATCAAATTAAACAAAAACATATAAAGTGCCAGAAAAATAAGTAACACAAACATGAAATAAACCTTATACCGTATACAAAGGATTACAGCAAAAGTGGAAATAATCAGCATCTGCACAGTGATGCGAGCAAGGGCGGGTCTCTGTAGGAAAAAAGAACCCCTTGAACCAATGCAAATTATTCCTAGGGGTTTGTAATGATAGCAATGGTTGTAAAACACTACTATAGAGCGTTCAGTGCATTAGGGGTTATTTGTAAGAAATATTTTCCAGAAGAACTTAAAATGTCTGGAGAGCTGGTCTTGAAAATAAGCAGTTAAAAACAAAGGAGAATTGTACTGTAGTGTGCCATCAAATGGAATTATGGAAATTGTTTGTGTGATAATAAACAAGTTATTTTTATACCCTAATTAAAAGGTGACGTAAACAGTTTTATAATGTCATCATTTTAAACTAAATTAGCAGCTTGCCAACTAACTTTTTCAAATTACATTGACAACAAACTAACGCCCATTATTAATGCAAAATATCTGCATGCTCTAGTGCCCCCCTTACTTTATTGGGTATAGGTAATTTACTAAAAAATATATTTCTTTCACATTTTGTATACATGCTCTCAAATTCTCCTGTTTATACAGTAAACTCCCAGTTATCCGGCACCCAAGGGGATCGGTAGATGATTAATAGTAACGCTCAAGCAAGCACAGGGGGCAATAAAGTTGTTATCGGTACATTAGAGTGTCTCGGGATTCTGGGCTGCAAGGGGCTCTGAAAGATGGTGAAAAATACAGGCAGGCACACCTCATTCAAACTTCTACAAGGTATTTTTGGATAGAATCTCCTTTAACATTTAAGTTTGTAATAAGAAAAAAAACAGTTACTGACTGAGGTGCATGTTAATATATACAGATGCACCAGATTTATTACTGCTAACATAAATTGTAAAATACAACAGTCGTCTTTAAATTGCATGCCTTGAACTACACCTCCATCTAATACAGGGGTGCCCAATCGGTCGATCGCGATCAGCAAGTACCATCCTTTGGTGTTCAATGAATTAAAGGAGAACTAAAAGGCACGTGATTTACACTCCTCCTCATACCGTGTTTCCCCGAAAATAAGACACTGTCTTATTTATCTTTTTTGCACAAAAAAAGACACTAGGTCTTATTTTCGGGGGATGTCTTCCTGGGCTGACTCGTATTAAAACCGAGCAGCGGCGGGGATCGAGATCACCATAGAGCAGACGAAGAACGGACGTTCTTCGTCTGCTGTGTGTGATCACTGAGACTGTGGCGCTGTAATCACAGCGCCACCTGTCTCTGCGGTCACTAACTGCAGCGTCTGTCACACCTACGGTCTGTCGAGTGCTCCATAAAGCACACCGGACCTCCCTGCGTCCCATGGTCTGGTGCGTCTTATGGAACGCAAAATACGGTAGTGAGCAATAGCCCGCTATATACTGAGCTTTGGGTCACCAAAGGAGGTTAGTATATGTCCTCCCATGACCCTAAAGAGAATTATGGGATAAAAAGGTTACCCCATAGTTCTCTTTTAAACCTGAACTCCAGGTAAAACAGAGAAATACACTAATGAAAGGCATCTATGGCAGTTGTTTTACCTGCCAAATGACTTGTATCTCCGTCCATCTGGTCCCGAGCTATACTCTGCTCTGCCACACAGCTCAGATCTGCATGTCAAGGCAGACCAGGTATTCTCCGTTGCAGTTAACACTAACAGGGCTTGTCCCTCTCCCAGCCTTTTACTGGACTTTGATCAAGAAATTAGCTCATCTGTTGCTTCAGAACTTACTCTGTTCTGTCCTCCTATCAGCAAACTCCTTGTTAGCAGATGAGAACTACAGCTCAACTGACTGGCTCCTTGTTATGCCCTTCCTTCCATTTCTGCTGAACAGAGGATAGCAAAAGGCCGATACGAAGTCAACTACAGGTACTTACATTAAGGGATGCACAGATTCCGTTTTTTTCAGTATCAAATACCGATATTTTTTTTTTTTTTACAGTACTCGCCAATACCTAGCACCAATACCGGAAGTCTTAAGGATGCCAGGCCGGTGTGCAATGGCTCACCACCTGGCTTCCTGATAAGGTGGGATGCCGGGTGGCATGTAATGGAGCCGGCTTTCTGGCGGGTAATTACTCACCACCTGGCTTCCTGACTGGTCGAGAAGCTGCCCAATCAGGACGCCAGGCGGTGAGTCATTAAACGGTGCCCGGCTTCCTGATTGGCAGGGAAGCTGGTTCCATGCTCCCTCGTCACCAGGTGTAATGACTCGCCGCGTAGCTTCCCGATTGGTTGGGAAGCTGAACGGTGAGTCATGACCCGCCCCAACTTCCTGATTGGCCGGGAAGCCGGCTCCAAGTTCCCTCGTCACCAAGTGACGAGGGAGCATGGAGCCGGCTTCCCGGCTAATCAGGAAACCGGGCAGCATGTAATGACTCGCCGCCTGGCTTCATGGTACCGGAAGTTCGGGTATCGGGCTAGGCATCGGAGCATTTGGGCGAGTAAGGGTACTCGCCCAAATGCTCGGTATCGGCACTGATACCGATACTAGTATCGGTACATCACTAATAACGTTCTATGCATTTTAAATAATACAATAATTAGAGTGCTGCATTCATTTCTGAATATTCTTATCCAGCTGGAGTTCAGCCTTATGTTTTTTTCATATTTTTGCCATTTAGGTAGCAACATACAAGATATATGTAAGTTGTTTTACCTGCCAAATGATTTGAATCTCTGTCCATCTGGTCTTGAGACGCACATTGCACTACCACACAGTGGCAGTGCAGGAGGATTGGGCTGCCTCCTGGGGAACCTGCAGCCAATTTATCCTTTGCTTTATATGCTCCAAGATGGAGGCTCTCATAGATTAGAGTTAGGACCACACTACACAGAGGGGCCTTGAAGAGGCAGTGTGGCTGCCCCATATTTTGCAAAAGTTGTGCAACTAAAACCTCTGGTTTTAACCCTAATGGACAGTGTAATTTGTTTTGGATTTTTTTTTTGTAGGCTGGCTGGTAAGTGTGCTGGGAAATGTTTGGTTTTCAACTGTGTAAAGCTCTTCCATGTGCACCTTGCTTTAAAGCTGGTTATGAAATGATGAGTATGTTTGCCGTTCGCTTCACACAGCACAGACCTATCTGTCAGGGCAGACCTGTTATTCTGTCCTCAATAGGGCAGGGTTAAAGTTAGGGTTTAACTAACTAGCTAAGCCTGTTATATGCAAGTTTGAGATGTAATGCCTCTCCGGTGTATTGCCATAGAAGGAATATGGCAAAATTAACAACAACTGGCTACTATGAAATACAAAGAGGGGAATTAATCAAACTGGAGCAGACAAAATCTGGAGCAGTTGTGCATGGCATCCGATCAGCCTCCCTCTTTCATGTTCAAATCCCAACTTAACAAACTAAAGGGATAAGCCGATTGGTTGCCATGGGTAACTGCTCCAGGTTTTGCCTGCTAAATGCACTGTATATGGAATTCTATCGTAAGCAAGTATAATACTAAGTAATAACTTACACTGATAAACAACAATATATTAGGGTCACAATTGTAATCCCTTTAATCATATCAAAAGAGAGAAAGAGAAGCTGAAAAATTAACCTGTATGCTATAGTAGGTTTTCTCGTTTTTACAAACTAAAAAAAGGAAGATTTAACCCCAAGTAAAATTTTGTAAATATTGCAAATGCAATGTAGAATGATTAGACAGGCAACAAATACAAGTGTACTAAAGTGTGTACACACACACACACACACACACACACACACACACACACACAGAAACCCTTTCATCTACTTTGATTTCAAATATACATGTTGGGCTTTAATATAATTTATTTCCTTTAAGCCAGTAATAACATTAAAAAGAGCCCACACTGGCATCAAGCACAGTGACTGCAGAGAAATAGATTTTCCTGTTGCAGTACCCCATAGATGTACCTGGTATGTCAATAGCACAAGCATACCAGGGGCCCGGCGCTCTGTCAGCAAGGGGAAGCTTAGCCAGCCTGCTCAGGCTATGTAAATAGGAATTTATTACGAGCACCCAAATTACAGACTGTGGCATTTGCTGCAATTGAGTGTATAAGAAATGTTCTACTGATCCTGCGCTATAGAAAATGTTTTTTCGTTCTGCTGTTTGTTCCAGAAAAGGGTTACAGTTCATATCCCCTCGAGACACTGTTTTTAAAATGTTGCATCTAAACGCAACACATTTTTTTACAGAAGGAATCAGACTTCAAGTGTAAAGGGTTACCAGTTACCAGGGTTATACATATTTATCCACACACCATATGATCAATATCAGGCAGCACAGTAGCTTAATGGTTAGCGCTTCAGCCTTGCAGCACTGAGGGTCCCTGGTTTAAATCCCAATCAGGACACTATCTGCAAGGAGTTTGCATGTTCTCCCTGTGATTGTGTGGCTTTCCTCCAGGTACTCCAGTTTCCTCCTGATGCTAGAAGATTAATTGGCTCCTGTCTAAATTGGCCTTGTATGTATGTGAGATAGAACCTTAGATTGTAAGCTCCTTTAGGGCAGGGACTGATGTGCAACTTTGTAAAGCACTGAAACACTAAGTACAGTTTGTAATCATAGCTGAGTGTCCCATTTGTGGATGACACAAGGCACAATATGCTTTCTGCTTAGTAGGGCTCCGGCCCGGCGCTACCGCAAGGCAAGTCAGGCGGTTGCCTGAGGGCGCTGCAGGGTGAGGGCGGAAAAAACAGGGCATTTTGACAGGTACTTGTACTTGTCAAAATGCCCCGATGTTTGCGCAATGTTTTTTTTTCACTTACCTTCGGTGCGGGAGAGCAGCGGCGAGTCAGCGCTGGTCCGGTGGGAGGAGCTCCAGGTGGGGTCCTAATTTAGCTGGCCGGCAACTGCCAGAGGATCCCGACACGCGTGGCACCTCAGGCAGTTGCCGGCCAGCTAAATTAGGACCCCACCTGGAGCTCCTCCCACTGGACCGGCGCTGACGCGCCGCTGCTCTCCCGTACCGAAGGTAACTGAAAAAAAAAATAGCGCAAACATCGGGGCATTTTGACAAGTACCAGTACTTGTCAAAATGCCCTGTTTTTACAGGGGGTCGGGGAGGGGCGCAAAAATTCACCTTGCCTGTGTAGGCAGGAATCCTAGCACCGGCCCTGGTAGGGCTTTACTGCCCTTGTTAGCTCAGCACAAATCTGACTTACCAATTGTATACCATTTAGCTTACCCAGAAACGAATTCATCTCAGCAACTGTTGTCTACAAACAGCTTAATCCCACCCAATGTTTAGACAAGTCACAAGGGCCATTAGGGCAACCAGGCAATTAGAACTTTCCAAAACAAGGGAGGAATGCTGTATTTCTCGCATGTCAAGTTTTGTTTAGGTACATTCACAATTATGTGTGCTTGATGGTGCACGTAATGTTTTTATGCGCACACCCATTTTTTAGGGGCATTTGACCATTGTTTTTCCCATAACTCTGTTGTTCTTGGTGCATTTTTGGATGGGTGTATGCATAAAATGCATGTACATTGTGTGCATAGGGCCAAAATCTTTCAAGGCTCGGTCAGGACACTATCTGCAAGGAGTTTGCGTGTTCCCCCTGTGCTTGTGTGGCTTTCCCCTAAGTACTCCAGTTTCCTCCCACATTCAAGACATGCTGCAAGGTTAATTGGCTCCTGTCTAAATTGGCCCTTGTATGTGAAATAGGGACCTTAGATTGTAAGCTCCTTGAGTGCAGGGACTGATGTGCACTGCATAGATTGTTGGTGCTATATAAATACATAAATAGAGACTGCATTGGAGAGGCCATTACAAAGTCTAGTGAAAGCATTTTACTACATCTACACTGCACAAGTGAATGTGAGAGTCTAACAAAAGGTTCATGATTTTGAAATATCAATATATACCGTATTAATATTTACACAAAGAGAAAAAAAAACAGATTTGTGTGACATCTGTGCCAGTGGGTATATCATGAAGTTTGAAAATCAAAACCTTGAAGAAAACACTTCCAGATAAAGATAACCCCCAAGCAGACAATAGGATTTCAACAGTCACTGAATACCGGCTGCACAATCAGCATGAGGAGCAAATGTGTTTACTTGTACAAAGCAAAATGAGTTTCAGCTGGACTTTAACCCCAAGGCTAGGCAATGTGTGCTGTAGTCTTAGAAATGGGAAACCGGTAAATAAAAAAATCACACAAAAAGTAAACATCTGAAGCTTCATAATGCAATCTGCATATTCTTGAGAGGTTTAGCCTTTCCAGTAACAAGCTGGCGGTCTGACACTTGGCTTTGCAATTCTGCACACAGCAGCAAAATAATAATTAGGGCTGCGGAAATTAACGATTAATCGTTAATTTTTTTGATTTATCAAAATTATTTTGATCGGTACTCACCTCTCCGCCGGCTTCCGGGTCTTCCGAGAGTTCCGGCGGAGATCCGGTGACGTCACGGACATCGACGTCACCTGACTCCTCCCCCTTCCCCAAGTGGCTCCATCGGCTAACGAAGGGAAGGGGGAGGAGTCCGGTGAC
>NW_017307757.1:293611-332274 GCF_000935625.1 Nanorana parkeri
CCGGCAACTGCCAGAGGATCCCGACACGCGTGGCACCTCAGGCAGTTGCCGGCCAGCTAAATTAGGACCCCACCTGGAGCTCCTCCCACTGGACCGGCGCTGACGCGCCGCTGCTCTCCCGTACCGAAGGTAACTGAAAAAAAAAATAGCGCAAACATCGGGGCATTTTGACAAGTACCAGTACTTGTCAAAATGCCCTGTTTTTACAGGGGGTCGGGGAGGGGCGCAAAAATTCACCTTGCCTGTGTAGGCAGGAATCCTAGCACCGGCCCTGGTAGGGCTTTACTGCCCTTGTTAGCTCAGCACAAATCTGACTTACCAATTGTATACCATTTAGCTTACCCAGAAACGAATTCATCTCAGCAACTGTTGTCTACAAACAGCTTAATCCCACCCAATGTTTAGACAAGTCACAAGGGCCATTAGGGCAACCAGGCAATTAGAACTTTCCAAAACAAGGGAGGAATGCTGTATTTCTCGCATGTCAAGTTTTGTTTAGGTACATTCACAATTATGTGTGCTTGATGGTGCACGTAATGTTTTTATGCGCACACCCATTTTTTAGGGGCATTTGACCATTGTTTTTCCCATAACTCTGTTGTTCTTGGTGCATTTTTGGATGGGTGTATGCATAAAATGCATGTACATTGTGTGCATAGGGCCAAAATCTTTCAAGGCTCGGTCAGGACACTATCTGCAAGGAGTTTGCGTGTTCCCCCTGTGCTTGTGTGGCTTTCCCCTAAGTACTCCAGTTTCCTCCCACATTCAAGACATGCTGCAAGGTTAATTGGCTCCTGTCTAAATTGGCCCTTGTATGTGAAATAGGGACCTTAGATTGTAAGCTCCTTGAGTGCAGGGACTGATGTGCACTGCATAGATTGTTGGTGCTATATAAATACATAAATAGAGACTGCATTGGAGAGGCCATTACAAAGTCTAGTGAAAGCATTTTACTACATCTACACTGCACAAGTGAATGTGAGAGTCTAACAAAAGGTTCATGATTTTGAAATATCAATATATACCGTATTAATATTTACACAAAGAGAAAAAAAAACAGATTTGTGTGACATCTGTGCCAGTGGGTATATCATGAAGTTTGAAAATCAAAACCTTGAAGAAAACACTTCCAGATAAAGATAACCCCCAAGCAGACAATAGGATTTCAACAGTCACTGAATACCGGCTGCACAATCAGCATGAGGAGCAAATGTGTTTACTTGTACAAAGCACAATGAGTTTCAGCTGGACTTTAACCCCAAGGCTAGGCAATGTGTGCTGTAGTCTTAGAAATGGGAAACCGGTAAATAAAAAAACCTCGTTTTCGAGGTACGTGTTGGCCCATGCCCTCGGTTCTCCACGCAGAAAAGAAATAAGAGATCTGACCTTCACAGCATCTGTGGGGTAGGTGCGTGGTCTGAGATCAAACATCAGTAGACAAGAACTAATGAATTCACGGAAATGTCTCCTATTCCCTGTGAACACCTCAGGTGGAGAGACCTTGGGTTCAGGCCCTTCTCTTGGTTCAGGGTGATTATTAACATGACCCACAACATAAGTACGTAGTCGCTGATTCTCCTCCTGTAAGTCTGTAACACTAGTTGTGAGGGTCTCTACACACGGCTAACGAAGGGAAGGGGGAGGAGTCCGGTGACGTGTGTGTCCGTGACGTCACCGGACTCCTCCTTCTCTACGAAGTGCAATGGTGGACCTTTACCAAAATCTTTAACATAACAGTGTCAAGTCCGCCGAATATGGGTTCTCTTTTGGATCTCGGCTGCGGAATTTGGAGATCAATTATTTGAAAGGAGAGTTTTGAGGAGGTGGTTCAGTGAACGGTACCCAATTACACCAAGTGCGGTTAGGTGGCCGTACTCATCATTTGCCACCGGGGGGACCGCTAGGGGAATCTGTATGTGGCCCTGGGGTTTTAGAGGACACCTTACACAATATACGGGGTGACTAATTAGCAATGCAGCTGGAGGTTTGATCAGGTGCAAGGAGTAGTGTGTGCAGACTTAGGATTCAGGTGCAGGTTGTAGCTGTAGGCGTAAGGAATGCGTATACGATTTAATACAAGCAAAGCAAACAGTATGGCAGTTAGTCAGCAGGGTATATTGATATAGGACTCCTCTCCTCCAATTATAATTCAGGGTGTAGCGATAGGCATGAGCAATCCCTGTAAGCTTAGTATTTATAATGCAAGCAGTTATCTATATGTCCCCACCAGTATGCTAGATCTGGTATGCCATACACAGTTCCTTTCCAGTATAACGTTAGGTTCAGGGTCAGTGCCCAGGGTACTTGCGCTTAGTTGAATCAGCCAAACGAGGTGTATGACAGAGCCTCCGATCTGTTAGACTGCTAGTGCTTCAGAGGAGGTGAAGAGGGAACTGCTGCAAACGCTGAGTCTCCAGACTGCGGACTGCGCTGGGCGAGAGGGTAAGATACCGAGGTTCCCCGTTCGTCACTCGACGCTCCAAAACGAGAGAACGCCGAGTGACGAAAACAGCTGAGCCTTTCACTGCGGGGCCGCGCCCCGTGGGCGGAGCCTGCGTGACGTCATCGGCGGAGTGAGACGTCGCTGGAAAGCAGGGAAGCGCCGGGTATGTCTATGACAAACAGCAAACACAACTTTAGAAATGTCTAGTATAGACAATCTACAAACAGATACTTCTAGATAATTGCCGGATTTATATTCTTTTCATACCTTATTCCTCTTTTCTTCCCCAGTGGCCATGTTTACTAAGGGCAGATTACTATCTCTCCCTCTACTTTCTGGAACTCTGGCACATGTGACTAGGAATGTGACCATGCACATCATCTCAGGGGAGGAAAATGCCTTTCCCTGAGATCTCGTGAGATTACAGATGAGATTTCCCAGCAATGCTCTGCTGATGACAAGGCAATCCCAGTGCGTATTACATTGGCAATCTGAAGTAATTTGCCCTCTCAAATCAGGAAGTGAATGCTCTGCAAGTGTAAGTATTTCAAAATCACAGCATTTTACACCTGACATGTCTGTTATTATTAATCATCATACATAGAGGGATGCATTGGTTCCTTAATGACAGCCTGATTCCTCCTCCCTTGTGAGGGGCTTTCTTTCCTTTCTTAGCCTTATCCTCCTTTTACACCTTCTTCCTTTCCCCTTTCACCCTTTTGTCCCTCGTTTTCCCCTTCCGCATTCTTACTTCTTATTCCTCTACTCTTGAGTGTAGGCGTTTGATGTCGATTGGTTACATTCACGATTGGGTTCCTGGTTTTCTACCCAGATCCACTAATCCTTGCCAACCATTCATCACTCTTTCTTTTTGATGACCTCTATCTTCTGTGACCAGATATGGATGTATGTGGTCTATATCCCTTACTTAATGTTGAATGTTAATCTGTGTATCTCTATTTGCTCTTTTTTGTTCGTTATGTATTTTGTACCTTTTGAAAACTTTAAAAATAAAGAATTAAAAAAAATTAATTTAAAAAACACTATTTAAGCTGTGGCTCTTATGTCTTTTTTCACACCTGGTGGGCTGCACTAGGCAACGCAGTCCTAACAAAAAGTCAAGGTAAAAAGCCTTGAATAGGGCCCATTCACACCAACTGATGCGCTGCTGAGTGTTACAATAACACGATGCAGGCAGCACATTAAAACATGCTCCAGGTTACAGAGTTTACATAAAGAGTAAAAAAAACAATGGGAATACATAACAAATAAAAGCGCACGTGGCCTGTTAGCGCAAACGCCTCCTGTGCTATGCATTGCAGTGTGGTGTGAACCAGCACTTAACTGGGCCAAAAAGTTCTACCAAAGTCACCCACGTGCCAATCTGATCAAGAGCCAAGTGATCTGTCAGTATGTTTCAGGACATCTGGACACCTTAACATTAGGTTTCCACCAACCACTTACAAAACAAGTTTCTAACTATAAAACTAAAACTCTTTAGGCCTCTCGATGAAATTTGGTTAACAATCTATGACTATGGTCATGGGGTTGTATGCTGCAGAACATGAAAGCTTCCTAGGTCCAACCTGCAGCACAATTGGTTATAGAATATTTTGCCAAGCTTCAATCCAGAATCTTACAGAGAATGCCCTACACATGGGGGGAAAAAAAAAAAACTTGTATTTTTTTCAGTAGCTCATGGACAACTACTGGTGTTCAGGTCTCACGCATATAATACTCTTATAATCTGATTTGTTCCAATGAAAAGCCAAATGCAGTGTCCTCTTGAGTGAAATCAAGTAGTTTATTGTTTAAGGATAAAGAAAATTTTGAACCAAAGAAAGCTACAGCAGATTGCAGAAATTGCAACTGCTATGAATGCTTTGGAACTTTCACACAAAAAAGCCGGCCTCTATTATCACTATTAGGGCTCATGTAGACAGGTGTTTTCCTGTGTTTGACATGTGTTTGAGATGCATGTCAACTGCAGGTTAGTCAATTCCCATTGGAAAATTGCTAAAAGTGGAGCAGACAGAATTTGGAGCAGTTGCCAATGGCAACCAAGAGAGCAGATGATTGGTTGCCAAAAGGCAACTGCTCCATTTAAACTGCAGGCAATGCAGATAAGCTTTTCTTGTTAAATGTGTTTAGTATTACAACTCACTGACTCTTCCTGTCCCTTCTGGGGGATCAAATTCCTTATCCAACCCAATCGTATCCCTCTTCAGCCTACATAAACGAATCCAATCCTTTTTATGCAGGAAAAAGTAATCTCATTATCTCCTTAGACAATCCCTCATTCTAAATATTAAAATTCCCAGTGAGATATCTCAAAAGTAGTAAAGATGAAATATCCCCCCAAAAGGGATACACTCCCTGGGAAAAATATAAACATACAAACTGATATCTATAAAAATAGCAACATTTATTAACACAGCATATTTAAAAACAGGATCACTTTTAACATGATCTGAAAAGCTACTCCGTGTATCCTACATAGATGATCAATGCAATATCTATGCATTGATCATTGTTTGATCCAATGTTTTTGTGTTCTATATGCTAGTTTTCATATGAATTAACCATTTCCTTCAGTTTCTTGTATAGATATTGCATTGATCATCTATGTAGGATACACAGAGTAGCTTTTCAGATCATGTGAAATGTGATCCTGTTTTAAATATGCTGTGTTAATAAATGTTGCTATTTTTATAGATATCAGTTTGTGATGTTTTCCCATGGAGTGTATTCCTTTGGGGGATATTTCTTCTTCATTGCATATTCTGCGTTCCACACTCCTTGGGAACATATATGAATATTTTGAATTTCTGAGGTCTGGATCACTTTGGTTTCCCGCGCTCTTAGCGATCCCCCATTTCTTACACCTGCATATCTCAAAAGTACAGAACACCAGATCCTACAACTCCAGTGGCCAAAGACACGCACGCACACCTGCAGTCACTAATCGACACATCTGATTGAGTGATCATTTTTTTATATGTAGCAGGGCCACCCACTGTTAGAATTTTCAGCCAACTCCTGTAAATCTGGAATTCTACCAATGTATGGCAAGCTTTACTCCCTGTACCACCTATTGTGAAAGCCATGATAGGCAATGCAGCCTGTGACTAGGTATCTACTTCCTTTGCCTTGCTTGTGTGATTTCCTGGCTCTTTAATACCTTTCTCTGCTTTTCCTTTTCATTTTTGAATACACAAATAAGCTCACGTCATAATTTTCCACTAGCATGGTCTCCAATATAGGATTTCTCAATGGAGCATGGGAGTATAATTCATGGGTGTTTAACACAGGGCATTAGTACTGAGTTGGATAGGGAAATGTGTTTTGTTTTTGTTTTTTTATTTATTAATTAATTTTTTTGTGTGTGGGGGGAGGGGTGGAATGAGGGGCATTTGTGGATATGTAGGGATGTAGGTAAACTGAAGGTTTCACAAACAAATTAATCACATGATGAATCCATTTACTTGATGGATCAACATTTCTTGGATTTAATATCACACAGTATAATATGATTATGATATCTATACACATTATTTTGGCTACACCTATTTCACATCAGCACTTTGAAATGGTGATTCCCTTGATTCCATGCATAACTTTCTTTATAAAATCGGCCATAATTTGATGAATTGTTTATTCAATGCCATTTGTGAATTGGTTTATGTGTATAAATGTAGTATAATTTACTTACTAATGGACGTTTGTTGGTTAATGGGTGTCTCTGTGTTGGCTGATGTATCTATGCACCTGGGAGCCAATTCCATCACCTGGGGCAGGTTATCACTGGGCGTATCCCCTTTCTACAACATATGGGGACGGTCTGCACATGGATGTTGTCCTATCTATAGGCCTCATCCAGGTTGTGCAGACTGTGGGCCCGTCCCAGCTGCACATGACGCGCGCCATTAGTGGCAAACGGCGTGGTTTTGTGCGGCGAGAATAGAGCAGGGAGAGAGATGGGAGATGTAGGCTGCTTGGATTGGGGGGGGGGCTGCCTTTTGCTGGATGAGAAGTGATACTACATTGAGCAGGTATATATTCCCAACATGTCAGTATGGATTTGGTTTAGATGATATTATTCAGCAGCTCTATTTTTGATTTATAGTGAACTTGCGTTTATGGGATTGAAATGGATATAGTATATGATCTATCAGGATACTTTTTGGATCCATTGGGACATACCTTTACTCTATTTGATTTGTGTTACTACCAACACTGTATAACATTGTATAACATTGTATATTGGTATATTAAGAGATTCTTTTGAGTCACCTTCATTGCATGTCCCTATGGCCTCCAATTGAAGGAATATACTTTGATACCCCTGTATGATAATAATTAGCCCACTGTGTAAATATAAAGTAATCAATGCGCGAGCAATGGCAGTTTTGGATTTACTGTCTTTCCAAACATATATACAGGGGAAACTCGAATAATTAGAATATTGTGCAAAATACCTCCCGAGTTGTTTTGGGTTGGCTCTCCGGCAGTAGGGACGCATGTCAGTAGGACAGAGCTTTTTCTGACTTTAAAATCACTTTAAGAATGACTAGACTACATTACCCAAACATGATATAAGGATTTATTTTACCTAGCTTATAGTTTTAAAATAATGGCTTTTACTAACAATACCTGGCAGCTTTATCTCAGCCTTGGACTCACTTGGAAAGCAATGCAGACTAAAAGGTAAACAGAAGAGCAGACAATTACACTATTGAACTTGTTAAAAGTGGGAGCAATGAACTATTTGTCATTCGGTATGTGCATTAAAAAAAAAAACACACCTTTGTTGATTGGGGGAAAAAAAAATTAAATTAAGCTGTAAAAAGCTGTGTAAGATGTGAAGTACAACTTGTGATATCTATTATACAATAGGGTGTTGTATTTTGCAGTTAGCAGTCTCCATTTTCCATTGCAGTGCCTTTTCCCTCTCTATGCTATTTTCTGTACCAAATCTTTCCTGGAGCATTCAAATTTTCAGCATAAAAAATAAAATAAAAACAGAAGTTTGTAGACTCAGCTCTAAAAAGCACACATTAAAGAAAAACTCCAATAACCACATTAACCCTTCAATGGGGGCTACCCCCAACACTGCAAGGGTTAACTGCTCATTTTGATCTAGGGGCGGGATTAAAGAACATATTCACCTCATTCTCGATCCCGTCTGGCTGCTAAATCTCTCCCCACAGCCTCCTCTCGGCACCTCCAGGCACTTTATATTATGCCATTTTACTCATGTACCACAGCTGCCTCCTCCAGGCACTTTATATTATGTCATTTTACTCATGTACCACAGCTTTTGGAATATGCCCATGTGGACTAAAATACATTAAATACATGTTAGAAATGGTGAACATATTTACACTGAAAAAGTTTAATGTAGGGATGCACCGAAAATTTTTAGACCGAAATGGAAAACTGTTGTCAGGCCGAAACTGAAAATGGCTTTTTTTCCAACATTTTTTAAAAAGTTCTAAATTATTTAATTTTTTTAAAACTTTACTGTTAAGTTCTTTGGGGAAAGATTTCCCTTTTAAAATAGAAAAAGACCTTGAGAACACAGAGTCCTCAGGAACCCCAGCACATAATGAACAGGAAGCTCTCAGTACAGAGGGTTCCTGTTCATTCACAATCTTAACATAGTAATCATTCATAACTGTTCAACAATGTGTTCATTTATAACTGGGGACATAGTAACTTTACCATGTTCTCAGCTATTTACAAACACTGAGCGAACAGTACTGAGTGTTTGCGTTCTGTTCTCCATCCTGACTGCACCGCCTGACATAGGTGCTAAGCTCTCCTCCCACATTGCCCCGCTCGGCGTCCTGACAGCTGTCTCCTTGCTGCACTGCCCCGCTCGGCCTCCTGACAGGTGTCTCGCCACACCACCCTGCTCGGCCTCTTGGCAGATGCCTCCTCCCCGCGCTGCCTCAATTCGCTTTCTGACAGCTTCTCTCCTCCTCGCTAGGCGCCGATGCTGGATCAGCTCTGTGTCCTCTCCGATCTCCGCTGCCTCTGTCTACACAGACGGGGGAGAGCAGCGGGGATCGGAGAGGACACAGACCACAGCTTGCAGCCTCTGCCGAGCGGGTAGGAGAGACGTTAGGGATGCGCCGCATTTTTGGATTTTTTTTTACTGTCAGCATTTTGGCCATAATACTATTTTTGGCCAAAATGTTTGGGTGGCCAAAATTTCAGGGCATCCCTAGTTTAATGTAAATATCGCCCTATAACCTCTCATTGCATCATAAAAGTAACCCTAATTAGGGCTGCAACAACTAATCGACATAATCGATTATAATCGATAAATGGATTTACAGTAAGTGCCCATTATCAGAGGCGGACACGTGTGTGTCCAAGTGTTGGAACCCAGACCTGTAGGTTCTGGTCGGCGTGCAGCCACATGCTCCCCACAGGAATGCACAGACAGCTGCACGCAATTATATGCCTCACCTGTCGCTCCCGGGAGTAGGTCTGTATGTATGCAGTACAGATGTGCGTGCCCATGTGAATGAGCCCTAAATGCATGGGACATAAAAAACTTGAAAGGTTGAAACAAAATGAGCAAGATATCAAAATGAGTAACTTAGTGGATCAACATGATGGAAGTTTTTATATCCCGAGGATTAAATGTTGACTTGGGCTTGAACTGCTTCAGAGATGCTAACTAATGCATACAATGTAGTGAATTACAGTGTTTATGGAAATGGTGGTAGAATGGAAGGATGGGTCGGATAATTGTCATTAAGGGGTACATTAAATAATATAGCAAATTTAACCATACAAGCCACTGAAGAAACTCAACAAAGTGAAATGTGACATCATTAGGTATAGCTTTAGCGGTACAGAGGTATTGCGTATGTGTGTTCATACCTACATGCTTTTATCTGTTTTTAATGTTCTTTTAAATAAAATATTGGAAGCTTTTGCACTATATGCTTTTTCTTGCTACACAGTACTGAGCATATCGATGTTCACTGATGCGACACCTGTGCAGAGGACTTTCGGTGGCAGGAAAGCCAATGTTTTTATAGGATGCTGGCTGTTACTGCATCAGGGGACTTATCTTAAAAGAGAGCTATGGCCCAACTTTTTTTTTTTCCATAGTTCTCTGTAGGGTCACAGGAGGACATATACTAATGTCCTCCTGTAAAACAAAAACTCAGCATATAGCCCACTATACGCTGACAAAGCAAAGCCGCACTGCAGCCGGAACGAATCCCAACAATATTGTCGACACCCACTCTGCTGCCTGATTGACAGCTGGCTCTGCCTCTCTAAAGGCACAGACAGCTTTGTCCGCCTACTCCCTGTCCATTCCTCCAATCAGCGGTAGAGGAACAGAGAGGGGAGGTGGGAATCCCTGGGGCAAGTGGTGACTGACAGTCACCACTCTCTGCAGGGAGATGATCGGGAACTGAGCGATCGACAGCATGTTAGTCAGTTCCTGATAAATAGAGCTGACGTGTGACAGCTTCAGTGTCACATGTCAGATATAATTATAGGGATGCGTGTAATTCACTCACCCGATAATTCTCCTTTAAGTGCATATCGATCTCTTAATGCATGCGAGGTCAGTGATTTGTTTTGCTGCTCTACAGTGCTTCACCATGGCTGACAAAGTAAGAACTTGTGTAGACAGGTGTTTTTTTTTTCCTCTGCGTTTTCCCATGAGCAAATAAGTAGATTTCCTTTACTTTAATGATGCAGTGTGGGTGATAGTTCTGAGGCTGTGTCTGACCTGTTTTGCAGGGTGTTTCTTTAGATGCTGCGAGTTAAACGAAGATTCAATTGCATTGCAGGAAAATCAGGCTAGGTTTGAGCAGTGCTGCGTTCAAATTCAACAGACAACCTTGGTTGACAACGACACCCATCTACATTAACCCCCAAGTCTATGTGTTGATATGTTATCGCCACAGCTGTTAAGAGTGTAAACCCTAATGATGAACTTCGCTTCTCTTATTTGCTCTCTTTTAGTCTGTAAAATATACCATTGTGTGCACTTCCTGTGTTATCTCAAGCAGCCCTCCTACTTCTTATCTTGGACTACAAAATAATGAGCCTTTATGTTTTAGAGATCTGAGAAAAGGGGTGCCGAGTAGTTTTAGCAAGACAACCAGGAGGGCCGACAACACCAAAAGCTGTGTATTGTAAGCCCACTAAAGTGGCACTAAAATCAGGAGTAAAAAATCGTTAAAATACATTCAAGTATCCTATTAAACACAAATGTATCTTATTTGTCTATTACTCGGCTGTAGATCCTTTCGTCTGGAGGGAGGTTACTTTTGTTCCCCATAGTCCCTGTGTGTGTGTTGTAAAGTAGCCATCGGTCCAAGCTCGCCCCCGTGATGGACTACAGTCTCCATACAAATTAGCCAACTAAACCGGAGATTGTAGTCCATCACGGGAGTGAGCTTGGAGCGGTGGCTACAGGGACCATGGGGAACTAAGTATCCACCATCCAGAAGGAAGGACAGTGTCAGCACCAATTCAGAGATGATTTGAGGCTCTACAGCCAAGTGATACATGAAAAAGTTACCTTTTTATTAAACAGTTCAGGTACTGCATTGCATTTTAAAGACTTAAATCCTGAGTTTAGTGTCACTTTAAGGCCCCTTCCACATGGGCTAATCAGGAGGGAATCCATGCATGGTTTTCGAGCAGTACAGATCAGATGTCATCGTTGTGACATTCGTGTCTGTGCATATCCATCTTGCAATGCAGGAAAAAACGGAAATGATCAGACCCCAGATAGGTCTTTGGGGAGTTGGTTATAAAGGAACATGTGTCCGTTCACATCAGATTACCCCCGATCCAGCACAATCAGGTCCGGCGAAACGGATCTCTGATCTATTTGTTTTTCCGGACCTGGCTGGAGTCGGGGGTGCATAGACTGACATTGGGCATACGATCGCGTCTGCTTGAAAAAAGGCGGACTGGATCACACGGCCCGTGTGAAAGGGGCCTAAGAGCCAAGTGAATTTCTGGCAGATTAACAGATATTTTTCTGTACTTGTTGGGTCTTTGAAGGCATAAAACATGGGCAAATGTGCATGTATTGCTGAGATGTGCTACATATGTTTTTCATCCCTGAAATTTCCTTAAAGCCTGCCATTTGATAAAATGTGAATGCTGCCAATGCTGACCTTCTGAAAATGCCAGTTGTTTGGCTATTAATATGCTGACCCAGTGACCTCAAAACTAGTGACTAACCTGGAACAAGCATAGAGAAGCATTTTGGAGAAAAGTCAGAAGTTATTATCTGCATACTTGTATTGAGTCAGAGACTCAATATTGAATCAAGAGGGAATGGTTAAAGCCTCTGTCAGTATAATTTTTGCAATCTGTGTCCAGTTGGGGAGATTTCCCTTCTGTCCAGCCCCTTTTTAAGCGATTACAGTAATCACTAAAAAATGGCAGCATCACTGCCATCCTCTTCTGACCCTGGGCGCGGACAGGGAAGGATAAGTATATTCAGATAAAAGTCAAACATTCTATTGGGTATGAATATGTCAGACACCTTCTTTATAGCATATATGGACCAGACCTATAAAAGCCAATAAATGCCCTAAGGAACCGGTCACAAGTGCGGGTCTCTGTGAAACACGTAGAGATGTCGTCCTCCTATTGGATTGTGCTTTGAGTTGAAAATTGATATGTAACACATTGATAATATTAGGACACTGTATGGGAGGATGTCTTATTTAAATTAAGATTGTTTTAAAGACTTTTAAAAAATATTTTTGAATAACGTTTGTTATTTTTTTACATACATTATTTGTGATCCTTGGGGTGCATAAAAAGGTCCGGGTTTAATTTTCCTTTTTTTCTGTTGTTGACTATGCAGTACAAAAAACATTTGGCAATACATACACTATAAAAGGTGAAGTGCTTGTTAAAATAATCTATGCTTTCCTTTAAGATTTAAATGACTTCTAATCTCGTCTGATCGCATATAAAAGCCTCTCTGCCCAAAGAAATGATGATCACATCAAAAGTAGACTACTGCTGCAAAAACAATTATGATAAGAATCTAACAGTCAGCATATAAATAACAATGTTCTCCGGCAAGTTCCTACAATCATCATCAACTCTGCAAAGACCACATACACAAATATAAAAATGACAATGCGTTGTTTAAAACTACCAGTTCAAATTAAAAACAGGCTATTAACTACATAACTTTTTCTCATCTGATTTTCAAAAGTTACACCCACATTAGTTTTCTGCTGGCGCTGCAAACACTCAAATATACAAAACTTGCCATGTGATTTTTGACAAGATTATTGTAATCTTCAACAATGAAGTACAGTTGATCAAAAACACCATCTATTCTTAAAGAGATTGCACTTCATGAAAGGAAATGAAAGTAATGCTGCATCTTTGTGGTACGTTTACACTATCTCTTTCTGAAAACAAACATAGGACTGATGAATAAATGGCTTACCTTTATTAGCAAATATATTTCACTTTCCTGCAGCTTTCTTAATGGCAATCGATCACTGCAGACACCCTCCCTGAGTGACCGGCCATCTGATCACCTCGATAGATCATATCACGCTGGGCTAGCACCACAGTGTGTGTACGCATGCTCCCAGAAGCAGCGTTTAACTGCTAATATCTGCCTCACAGTGAACCCAAGCCTGGACAATGACAGGGCAGGCTACACTTCCACCCAAACCACATCACCAGAGCAGGATTACCAATGGCATACTTCAAATGACTGCTGGGAATTGCAGTGGTGTGTCCTCTAGTGATGTATAGGTTGGAAGGAACCCCAGAGGCCACCAGGAGACATGCTATACGACACACCCGGAAATGTCAGGTAGCTGGACCCCTTCAAGACCGAGAAGATTTAACCTATGATCAGATGGAGAGGTGAGGTATCAAGCTGGTTCTTTTACAAGCTGGCTTGGTTTAAAATGTTCTCCTCTGGTGTCAGGGTCACTTTAAACTAACATTCCAGTTATTTATCAACAATGGTGCCTTGGAGTAGGGTTAGTCTGACAGAAATGCTGACTTCTGTCTGAGTAGAAGTTTAAAGAGCTCTAGCTTGTCATCTCTCAAATTACAGGCCATGATATGAAGCCAAGGCTGTCACTTCTAGGACTGCAAGATGGATGCAACACAAGACAAAAATCAAATAAACACAGCAACAACAACAAAAAAGTTTAAAGAAATTATTTTTAAAGTTTAATAACACATGGTTTGCCCAGTGACATGGAGCATGTTGTGTACACACTGTATATTTTTTAATGAGCCTGGCAGTTTGCTGTAAACACTACTGGTTCTCGGCCCCCAATTTTACAAGTTGTTGCAAAGTTTGCAGATCTATATTATTCGGGGGGAAAACTTTGCTATGTTACAATGTGTTTCATCTAGGGTTTATTGGGTGTGAATTATGTGGACTAGTGGGGAAAGTCATGCAAGTCAGGACTCCCTAATCCAAGTCATTCTGGAACTTCAAGTAGGTTTTGGACAACTGAAACTGGACAAAGATATTAGAGCAGTGGCTCTCAACCTGTATAACCTCAGGACCCACATTTATCCTTGGTCATTAAGTTGTGACCCAAGTTTCACTGCAATGGAACGCACACAGGGGTGTGGAAATTTAAAAAAAAACTACTTGTCCGAGGACTAAAGCGGGGGCCCAATCTACTTGTCCCTCATGGAAATCTACTTGTCCTGATGCAAAAAAAGAAAAAAATTTAACCAAAACCGTATTTAGCAGCGCCAAGAAGAGCTTCTCATTGGTCAGTGCCGTCAGGTGATGGCGCTGACCAACGAGTGCTTGAATTTTGCGAGCGAAATTCAGTATACATGGCACAGGTACAGATAGTACACCCATACTGGCGGATGGGAAGGACCATTCCCTGAAAAGGTAAGTATAGCAGGGGGAGAGGGGACCAGATTTGTGCAGGTAATTCCATTTTCCAAAATTACTTGTGAAAGTGAATTTACCCTTTGGGGTGGGTGCAGACTTGGGCGACCGTGTGCGGTTGCAACGCGGCCCCCTTGATTTCAATGGGGTTATATCCAAGTGGTAATCGCTGAAAAAAGGTACATGTACTTTTTTTGCGCAACACACACCGTGCTGTGTTTTCAACCGCGATTATGTGCGAATGCACGGGCGTTACTGCGGCGGGAAACTGCGCAATCTGCCTGGCGTTACTAGGGTGCCATTAGACAATAATGGCACTGCCAGCACGATCGGCGGTGGTGTGCGATTCTGTGACCGCCCGGCCATCTACACGGTTTTGTGCATGATTGCCATGCGGTAACGGATCGCCCACTCCGTACACACACACAATGCCCCATGTATGCATTTATTCGCATGCAGATGATAGGGGTTGATTTCAATTTTTTAGATTTTATTTTACTTTTTTTATTTTTGCTTTGTAATATTTTTTATTTTTATCATTTATTTTTATTGTTTTTTACTTTATCGCCTTTGTATTGTTTTATTTTTTACTATTTTTTATTCACTTGACTTTATTGCTATCACACAAGGGTTAATAAACCCTTGTGTGATAGCTTTTGGAGGTGACAGATTCTCTTTATTGACCCTGTCACCTTCAACACAGGAGTTCTAGCACAGCACTGTGCTCGTTCTCCTGTAACAGGAAGGCTGCATAGGATGAGAGGGGGAGGACAGGGGGAGTGAGATTGAGGCTTGTTACAAGTGGTTTTGTGCTGCCGTTTAAAATCACTTGTACGAAACGGCTCCCACACTACATTTAGCCGTGCTGCTTGACCGCAGCCGGGCTAAATGTAGAAAGAAACTACTCGCCCGGCGCCCGAAACTGCCTGTCCCGGGCGATAGGAATTCCACACCCCTGCGCACAGTATTGTGGTACCGCCCGTTCTGATGTAGGCAATAGAACTATGGGAGGGAGATGCATTTGGGGTGCCATTCAAATGAATGGCAATGCACCTCTCACACCAGAACACGTGGTATGTGCAATAGCGTGGTACAGTACGTTGATCGCACGGGACTGTGCAATTAACGCACTGTACTAGTGTGAATGTGCCCTCAAAAACACGGACAGACACACAACCACAATCTCACACACATATGCACTCCAAAAAAATTCACCCAGTCCCACTATATTACAAGAACTGGAGTGGATCCTCAGCCTGAGGCGCAGTGTGGACTGCTGTGATGGAGCTCCATTCATATGTGCATTGCTTGTACAGCTCCCTTGCACAGCCTGTAGAAGCGACAGGAGCCAGAATGTGATGTCACCCTGGTCCAGGCACCTCTACAGGGCACACAAGGGAGCTGTAAGCAATGTACTTATGGATGGAGCTCCCTCTTGGCCATAGCCCTAGCCCACCCCACCTCAAGCTGACACTCCGTATCGGGCAGCCTATTTTGAATGGCTGCTTGGTGTGAGAACTGAGAGTGCTGCGCTAGGGGGAGGCAGAGGAGCCTCCCACCTAGAAAAGTGGAAGGCATGCGGGGACCCACTGAACATGAGGTCACGACCCACCAGTTGAGAACCAGTGTGGTCAGCCCTTCATCAGAAATTTGAGCTAAACAGCACTTTCCTGTATGAATAGTCATCGCAGGCCTAAGAAGAGGAGGCCTGCAGAGAAGTCAAAGAAAGCTCACAGATAATAGACTACTGCCAAAGCCATCTATGATATGGGTATCTTAATGCATGATTTGGAAGACTGTACTGCTAGAAAATGTTTTCTCTATTTCATGCCAGACAGGAAGGCTGGTTTAGTTTCTGCCAGGTGTAGTGGTACTTTTCTTAGGTCAATGTATAGCTGATTCTGTGCAAATCACCCTTTCTGGAATAACTGAAACATCCCTACACCTACATATTTAAACTTCCATGTTTGTATTAAGGTTTTAAAAAGCACCTGTGTTTTACTCATGCAGGGCAGAATTCTTTAAATGGCAGCCCCACTTGCAGCTTATACTTGCCTTTCCTTCTCTGGGGAATGCATACCTCCCAACTGTCCCTCATTTGGAGGGACTGTACCTCTATTGGAACCAAAACCATTAGTTTTTGTTGTTTTTTTTATGTGATAACATAAACAAGAGTTCATAGGGGGTTATCTCAGACTTGTGACACTATACTTACAAATAAACTTCATTCACATCTAAACAACCAAAAAAATCCAGTATTTCTTGCATTCCTAAAATAGCCATATCTGATATATTTCAGTTTTTACAACATGAATATTGTTCCACAAACAGCACTTACTGTTATAAATAAATAAAACAAGCATTACAAATGATTTTAGGTTGCCTTCAATGGATATTATTAGACGTAGTAGATAGAAAATAGACGACTGAATATGCAAGGTTTTTTTTTACTTTGCTAATAGGAGTACATGCTAAATATAATACTACTGGGACAAACAGGGATACTTATATAGCACACTGCAGGATAGAATACATGACCACGTCAAATCAGCTGAAGAGGAATTGCATTCATTCACAGATAACTTTTGTACAATTTTGTACAATCTTGTGTAGTCAGGATGATGCTACAGAACAATATTGAAAGGTAATGCTGCAAGAACACAGGACTTTACATGTATATTATGTCCCCAAAAGCAAACTAGAGCTGCAGCTAACGATTATTTTCAAAATCGATTAGTTAGCCGATTATTGAGTTCGATTAATCGGTTAATCGGATAAACAATAAAATACATTTTAAAAAATGGCTCCAGTGATGGGACTACTAGTTTGTATTGAGATTGTAGTCCATCACAGGAGCAAGCTTGGAGCGGTGGAAGTAAAAAATAAAAAAAATAGCGTGGTGTGCAATATAGTGAAATGGAAAGTGTAAAATTATACAGCAATGAATGCAGAATGGCACCGACTACAGAGGACTACAAATCCCAGCAATAGTACATTATAGCTGGTGGTATTCTGCATTGCGCTGTATAATGCATTATTGCTGGGATTTGTAGTCCTCTATACATTGCAATGCAGAATACCACCAGCTATATAGGAATACAACAAATCCCAGCAATACATTATACCTACAGTGTATAATGTACTATTGCTGGGATTTGTAGTCCTCTATAGCTGATGGTATAATATACACAAACACAGCCAAGATGCTCTCTTACATAAAATAACCTACACTACTGACGAAACCTGGATGCTACAAGTGTCACCTCCATTTCTCTTCTCCTTATCTTCTCACATTAGAACAATACAAATTCAATCAAGGGGCACTACTTGCATTATGTCCAAATCAATTAAAACCTCTGTAATGCAGAACATCACACACACACTATTGCCAAAAGTATTGGGACGCCTGCCTTTACATGCATATGAACTTTAATGGCATCCCAGTCTTAGTCCGTAGGGCTCAAAATTGAGTTGGCCCACCCTTTGCAGCTATAACAGCTTCAAATCTTCTGGGAAGGCTGTCCACAAGGTTTAGGAATGTGTCTATGGGAATGTTTGACCATTCTTCCAGAAGCGCATTTGTGAGGTCAGGTACTGATGTTGGACGAGAAGGCCTGGCTCGCAGTCTCCGCTCTAATGCATCACAAACGCGTCCTATCGGGTTGAGGTCAGGACTCTGTGCAGGCCAGTCAAGTTCCTCCACCCCAAACTCACTCATCCATGTCTTTATGGACCTTGCTTTGTGCACTGGTGCGCAGTCATGTTGGAACAGGAAGGGGCCATCCCCAAACTGTTCCCACAAAGTTGGGGGCATGAAACTGTCCAATATGTCTTGGTATGCTGATGCCTTAAGAGTTCCCTCCACTGGAACTAAGGGGCGAAGCCCAACCCCTGAAAAACAACCCCACACCATAATCCCCCCTCCACCAAACTTTACACTTGGCACAAAAAAAAGTCAGGCAAGTACTCCTGGCATCTGCCAAACCCAGACACATCCATCGGATTGCCAGACAGAGAAGCGCGATTCGTCACTCCAGAGAACATGTCTCCACTTCTCTAGAGTCCAGTGGCGGTGTGCTTTACACCCCTGCATCCAACACTTTGCATTGCACTTGGTGATGTAAGGCTTGACTGCAGCTGCTCGGCAATGGAAACCCATTTCATGAAGCTCTCTACGCACTGTGGTTGTGCCAATCTGAAGGCCACACGAAGTTTGGGGGTCTGTAGCTATTGACTCTGCAGACAGTTGGCGACTTCAATGATTTGGAGAGGGGTCTCAATACTTTTGGCAATATAATATATACATTTAAGGCCCCTTTCACACAGGCGCCGTCCGTTCTGATCAGTAGGGGATCATGCACAGATCCCCTGCTGATCAGATGTCAATTCTTTTACATTCTTGCCTGTTCAGTCTGTTCCTCCATCGTGTGTCCATGTACAGGGGGCCTAAGAGTTCTCAATTTAGTGATGTTCGCACCTGCCAAAAAAAAACTTTTTTCAAAATCTTGCATTTGTAAAATTTGGAGTTTGAATGATCACTTTCCTTCCATATTTTCTCTCTTTGATTTCTGAGAAGGTACAACACAATGTGTATGCGGGGGCGTGGTTTGCGCATGGCGGTGAGTAGACGTGCCTAGCCAGAGCTCCGTCTCTCACCCCGAGCAATCTTGCAGTTACCCATCTTCTCGAAGTGCACCTCGATCAGCCATCTCATCCCTGAAGCATGGGGAGGAAACAGAAGTACCGCCGGTCCGCTGCGACCCAGAAAACCGGCACCATCACGCGCCTTTGGACGCCGGAAGCCTTCACCCCGGCCGCCGGGGCGAGGCGTGCGCCTGAAGGCCCAGGGGCCATCCCGGAGATGCCACCCTCCACCTCACACCCATCGGACGGATCCCACTCCTCCGCTCTATCTGCGGCATCTACAGATTCCGACCGGGGCTCCGGGATGTCTGTAGCCACGCTGGCTAAAACAACTTCCCATTCATATGGCAAAAACATGGCTTACGGTCCCTTGGCATACTCCTTACCCCGAAGACATCTACCCTCTATAATAGTAACTATATCCCCTTATTGAACACCATAAAACTAGACCTTGCGTCCTACCCCATTCGTTCCCTGTCGTGGATAGGCAGAATTAATGCTGTAAAAATGATGGTCCTCCCCAAAATCTTTTTCTACTTCCAAATGCTCCCCGTCACCCTTCCCGCGGCTTATTTCTCCACATTGACAACCTTGATTTCTAAATTCGTATGGCGTCATAAAAAACCCAGAATATCCCACCAAGTACTCAGCCGACACAAGACCAAAGGAGGACTGGGCCTTCCTGACCTCAAATCCTACCACAGGCCCGCCTAATTAGTTAGGTTGGCTGACTGGACCTACAATGCCTCGCATAAAGGATGGGTTGCCTTGGAAAACGACTTGTGCGCAACTACCCTAGCTGAATGTATATGGGTCCCTCCATCAAAGCGTTCCCTTTCCCCCACAACCTCACCACTCACTGTAGCAACCTTGCTCACATGGGACAGGCTGCACAAAGTCCATGGGTGGCACTACAACTCGCTCCTGCTACCCCTCACAGGCTCGGACTATTTCCCACCAGGGAAATCTGACCGGACTTTCTTGCAATGGACAGACACAACGTGTCTTCGTCTAAAGGATGTACTCCAGGGAACCAACCTCCTATCCATCCAATCCTTGCGGACACGCTGGGGGACCTTCGCTATGGACTTTTGGAAACATCGTCAGCTTCAACATTTTATTGCTTCCTTGCCAGGCCCCCTACGAGACACTCCGAACTTCTTGCCCTTTGAACAACTTTTGGGCTCATCTGAACCACCGAGTCATACTCTGTCAACCATGTATAAGATCATCGGGGACTTGAATTACCCCTCGCCCCCAGCATACATCGAAAAATGGGAAAGGGACCTTCAGAGGCCCCTTAGTACCTCACAACGCACTAAACTGTTACAAGTATGTCTGTCGGCCTCACCAGATAGTTATATGCAAGAAGTAAATTACAAACTTTTAGCCAGATGGTACATGGTGCCTCTTACAGCGCATGCAATATGCCCGTCCACCCCTCCGCTCTGTTGGCGCTCCTGTGGCTCGATGGGCAGTTTCGCTCACATATGGTGGGAGTGCCCACAGGTGCGGAAATACTGGACAGATATTGCTGACCTTATCACAGATATCACCGGTATACCTACTGTCCTGGATCCTTGGCAGTGCCTCTTCCACCTTACCCCAATGTCCACAAAATCATACAAGAAATTGTTAGCTCCTTACCTGCTGAATGCAGCCAAGGCGCTCATACCCAAATATTGGCGATCCCCACAGATGCCCACCATTGCAGAATGGTTAGCCCGAGTAGATAGACTAAGGTTGATGGAGGAACTCCATCACTCCAGCACAGATACATATACCACCTTCTATGCTACCTGGGCATGCTGGCTACACTTCAAAACAACTGACAGATATGCCTCTCTGCTGGTAACATCCCCAACGGCACCTAATGTACCACCTGACTAACTACACATACTTACCCGGTAACACCCATTGTGAGATGTATGCTCTTATAGCGGATCCTGGCAAAACCACACCCGAACCACCCCTCCTCAAACGCCCCCCCCATCCTCCCTTGTCAATGTTCGTGCCCCCATGTGCGTCTGGTGAAGGCTTATGATTATTTCTTTATATTTACAATGAGTGACACATGTCGTTTATTATTAAGTCTTGATCTTACACCGCTTGTCTTGATGTAAACCACCACTGTCTTTGTATTGTTTATGCTTTGGAAAAATCACAATAAACATTTAATAAGTAAAAAATCAATGTGTATGCATTTACAGTATACATGGTTAATTCACTAAAGAAGTGGAGACTGTCCAGCTAGCATAGTGAATGTTCACCAGGCTTGTTAAATAAGAAAAAGACGTGTTTCTGTGTTTTTAAGATTCAGTGTTGTTAACCAATCATGTGAAAGACAATTATGTATAATGAAAACCGGTTCAACTTCTTTATTATCATTCAAGGTAAAGACGCACTTTGCTAAATCTACAGCCTCTGCTCTTTTAATAACTCAAGCCCAGACGCTGCTTAGAAGACACTTTGTTTTATTATGTTTATTATTTATCTTAAGAAAACAATCTTCTGGTTACTGTGCTCCGCTGAGCATGAATCTGCCCAGCACAATAAAAGAATAAAAAAACTAAACAAACTCCATGCCAACTATACACAATAAAATATTAATCTTCTATCCTTTTTTATAGAAGAAATGTAAACATTACCTTTCATGTTTGTATAGAAAACACTAAGACTCACACGAGAAATGAAGCGCTACAAAGGCCTTCAGCTGATCCTACCATCTGTCAGCCACAGTAGGAAGGCATGCTAGTCACCCATAAAATAACAAAAGCTTTGTGCCAGAAAATGTCAATATAACAAAAGAAATACAGATGAGATTTAGAGCACTTTCAGTGGCATGGAGGTAACCTTGCAATATCTATAACAGACCCTGGTAAGGATTGGAGATACCCTTGCATTTGTCTTAAAGTGACACTAAATGCAGGAGTTAAACCCTAAAAATGCATTAAAGTACCTTAACTATTAACAAAAATATATCTTATTTGTATATCACTCGGCTGTAGATCCTCAAATCATCTCCGAATTCATACGGACACTGTCCTTCCTTCTGGAGAGTGACTACTCTTGGTTCTCCATGGTAAAGTAGCCACCGCCCCAAGCTCGCTCCTGTGATGGACTACAATCTCAATACAAATGAGCAAACTAAATGTGAGAGAAACACTCACCTGATCCTCAGTCCTGCCTGGCTGCTAGACTGGTCTCCTCAATATAAAGAGTGCTGACTTACCATAGCGATTGAAACATCAAGTCCTATTAGCGGTACTCATTTTCTAAAAGAAAACCAATGACTGCTCTTACAGAGCAGCTGGCAACAAGAGGAAGTCTGTGCGACAGCTTGAAGAGAGCTGACAGAAGAGAATACAAAGCAGCAGGCTCTCAGTCACATTTTAGGGTACAAGAGCCACTCTTAATTGGCTATGGAAAGTTCAAAGAGCAAAATGCCCCTGGAGTCTGAGAGTGGGGGTGCAAGAAGATTCGAAGGCTCTATTCACACTGTTCCGGGCGTAATCTGAGCATGCAGCATTTTTTGTGTTTGCAGTGGACCGTACCGCAGGCAATGTTTTGCCACACGTCCGATCGCACTGCTGGCGGTGGGGGGCATGGCTGCAGTGCCATTGACTTCAATGCACCGCCACACACAGAACAAAGAGGGAAGTTTAGTGAGCGATTGCTGTGCGTTCCAGCTGCTGCTCTGGAATGCACTGCAATTGGTGTGAATCGGCCCTTAAAGTGCTAGATTTGGGGTCACAAACTTTAAACAGATAATATGTTATGAAGAAAAAAAACAAAAACCGCCTCCCCCTTTTTAGAGTCAATGTGCACCCCTCTTTATACCCCATTCATTTGCATCTGTCCTGCACTGCCTTGCTGCAATGGGGAGACATTCAAGAAGATGTTCAAAAGCATTACCACAATGCAAATGTGTGTTTTAGCCCTTAGGGCCCATTCACACCACATCCTGATCATCTCCAGACCAGATTGTTTACAGACCCAAAACGCATCCTAATGTATCCCTATGCTATTTCTGGCCTCGGTTCACACCGAGCGCAGTCTGTTCCAGACCAGAGCAGAAAAATACTGCTTGCCTCATTTTTCTGGTCTGGAATGCACTGGAACTGCGGGCAAGTTCACACCATTTTCCGGATCTGGTCCGGAAAATGGTGTGAACTTGCCCTGATTCCTAGTTGAAAGGTGGTGCAGTCGACTGACCACCCCAACTGCACTCAGAAACTCCCAGCAACTTAGCCGTGGGTGGAGAGTTTTGGCGTGCATGTCATTCATTCTAGACAGAAGAACACAACTGCTGTATCTTTGTTTTCACCTTTCCCAACTGATAAAATCCAGGATGACTTTTTCCGATTTATAAAGCCTTTTTTTAAAGTCTGCTCTAACAAAACAAAGCATGACAGATTACCTTTGTATTGTGCAACCAGTCAGAGTTTTGAAACTTCTCAAGGCAGAACTTAAAACATCGGTGCAACAAATCTTGTGCAATACTCATCATGCAACCTTTAAAATAGCTCACAGGATTTAATTGCGTGGAAACTTAAGAAAATAACCGTCTGCCATAAAATGACACTTGCTGCTTATGGCTGAGAATGAAAGGGCCAAAAACAAAATGACTAGGATGGCTTAGCAGGTTAACAGCAAAGAAATTCAGATGAAGATACAAAGATCAAAAATAACAATAAAAAAAAAAAAGGGAAACTGCAGATTAATCGCAAAGTCTGTTAAAAATTAAAATCCCGAATTTGCTGAATAGTATTTGCAGCCTGGGGCTGCTCTGAATAGTATCATGGAGCTTCCTCCCCCCTCCCTTCATGATTCCATCATGCTGATGTTAAAAGTGTTGTGATACATGAAACAATGCCAAGCAGGAAACAACATGGACAGCAGGAGTGTACTAAAATAAAAGCCATGCTTATGTAAACAATACAATTAAAAACACAAACGTTTTCAGTAAATTAAGAATGAATAGAATTACAATATTTCCAAAAACACCTTACATTTATCTTATAACTAATGCTCCACCACTCGTGATGACCCATAAGTTTGCTGCCCATCCAAGACAGTAGCCATTCTAAAACCTACTGGTTCGCTTTATTGTGGCAGCAATCACTCGAGTCACCCCCCTGCATAACCTTTTAGATTGTAAGCCCTCAGGGGCAGGGTCCTCCTTACCATCTTGTCTTGAATTGTATTGTAATGTCTTCCTTATATTGTAAAGCGCTGCGCAAACTGTTGGCACTATATAAATCCTGTATGATGATGATGATGATAACAACAACAACAACAACAACAACAACAACAACAACCTGCAGGCACTGACTCAGGTTGAAATCACAATGACTCCCTCCTCTCTAACATTGCTATTTTGTGCTTCAGGCACCTGCTCTTTGGCACTGCTTCATTTCTAAGCAGACATATATTTTCTCAGCACTCCTCTGAATCCCCATTCACTCTTACACGTTGCATAAATGCGTTTCAAAGCGTGCGCATTGGCGAGTTTGTGGTGCCATGGTGCCATTATGAACTTGTTAAATGGCACTCCAAACCGCTCATCTTTGCCCGCTCTTTTACATGGTCAAAAAAAATGCAAAGTTCACACCTGAAACTTCTGCATGAGCTTCTTTGCCGCGCGTGCAGCCCATTGAAATGACTGAGCCGATGGTGTGGCAAACGCAACATGCTTCCACGTGCACGCAAGTGTACCTAAGTGTGAATGGGGGTCTTACATTAAAAGCATGCCTATTACTAGCACATAAGAACTGTAGTACAATCTTGGCGATCCCAGTCAGAACCATGAATTCGTTTGTGGTTAAAAATAATTGATCATTACAGTGAAATGGAGGCGCTTACAGAGGTTCAGAAAAACTCTCATGTGTCATACTTAGGAACTTGGGCCAATGTAAAAATTCACATAGGTATGTGGAAGTAATCTCTGTGAGCAGATTTGGTAGATGCTAGATAAGAAAGCTACAGGTTAGCGTTCAAGCGGCGGGAATGTAAACTTGGAGTGTCAAGGGAACGGGAGTAAGAGGAACTAATTGGATATTTCCCTTGAGAGATTGGTAATAGATAACTGGAGGTACAGTAAATATATAAAAGCGTTTTTTTTGGGGGGGGGGGGGTTCACAATTGGGTAATTTTATGGGAAATAATAAGTTTCATAATGTGGAAGATATTAATGATTTATACACATACTCACGTTGGTTTGCTTGTTTTTTCACAATGATTTAAATGTACAGTCATGGCCAAAAATATTTGCACCACTTTGCGCAGGAAATTGTTGCAATTATTTCTTTTGTTTGTATTGGTATGACACAAAAACGTGAAGAATAAAAAAACCCAAATCAGATGCAAAACTCCAAAAGGGGACTGGACAAAATTATGAGCACCTTCAGTTAATATTTGGTAGCACAGCCCTTGGAAAACAATAACTGAAATCAATTGCTACCTGTAACCATCTATGAGTTTCTTACACCTCTCTACAGGAATTTTGGAGCACTCTTGTTTCGCCAACTGCATCAGGTCTCTCAGATTTGAAGTGTTCCTTTTCCATACTGATGTTTTGAGATCTCTCCACAGGTGCTCTATGGGATTTAGATCTGGACACATTGCTGGCCTCTTGACGTGTGCTTTGGGTCATTGTCCTGCTGTAAGACCCATGACCTCTGACAGACTCAACTTTCTGACACTGGGCCCTACATTGCACCCCAGAATTCTTTGGTAGTCTTCAGATTTCATAATGCCATGCACACAGTCAAGACATCCAGTGCCTGAAGCAGCAAAGCAGCCCCAAAACATCAGTGAACCTCCACCATGTTTGACTGCAGGGACTGTATTTTTTCCTTTAAAGGCCTCATTTCTTTTTCTGAAAACAGTAGAATGATGGGCTGCACCAAAAAGCTGTCATGTTTCGTCTGTCCACAGCACATTCTCCCAAAAGGATTTTGGCTTCCTCAGGTAAGTTTTGGCAAACTCCAATCTGGCTTTTTTATGTTTCTGTGTCAGCAGTGGGGTCCTCCTGGGTCTCCTACCATAGCGTCCCTTTTCATTCAGATGGCGACGTATAGTGCGAGCTGACACAGTTGTACCCTGTGCCTGAAGTTCAGTTTGAATTTGTCTGGAAGTTGATCGAGGGTCTTTATCCACCATTCAAACAATCCTTCCTTGCAATCTTTGATCAATTGTTCTCTGTCGTCCACATCCAGGGAGATTAGCTACAGTGCCATGGGCTGCAAACTTCTTGACAATGTTGCGCACAGTGGACAGATGTAACCTTCAGATTGTCCATGCTTTTCCACAAAAAAGTTGGAATGCAATTATTTCTTGCAATTTGGAGAAGGTGCCAAGTCCATTTTTGGAGTTTTTCGTGGAATGTGTCAGATTTGGCTTTTTTTTTCCCTCCACGTTTTTGTGTCATACCAATACAAACAAAAGAAATAAACATGAGAATGCCTAAACATTTGTAATTGCAACAAATTTTCTTTGCGAAGTGGTGGATTATCTGACAGAAATGCAGGGGTGCCAATATTTTTAGCCATGATAATAATAATATTTATAATAAACTAAATGTTTTTGTTTGTTGTTGTTTTTTTCCCCTTTATAGTTGATAAAGGGTGATGACTGTTGATAAAAGTCAATGTAAATTGTTTTATTTGTAGTGTTGACGCTGTTTTTGTAATGTCTTTTTTTTTGTGAAATTGTATTAAGACTAAAAAGTTGATATATATATATATTTACTGTAGTACAACTGACTAGCTTTGTGTGCTGCTTCCAAATCTAAGCTCTACTGTACATGGGATTCCAAGAGCCTGATACAAGGTCACATTTAGTTTTTTACAAAATGCATTTAGTGCTCCATTTATAATTGTATTTACACAACTTCCCACCCAGAAATCACACGTTACCCACTGAATCAAATTCGAAAAATGTGTGAATCTTAGGTGAACGCTGTGCCTGCTGCTTTCTGGACTTTCTGTAAGATTCCACACCTCTGATGCACAAAGGATTCTCTAATACTCCTCCAACACATTTTGTCAGCCACACAATAACGTATCTGTTTCTCTCTTGCTGGGTTATCTGTAATGTTTACTTGACCACTTTCCCTTTTTTCTATTCTCTGCATAGTGCCTCTTCCATTTTATTTATGTAAAAACAATGCTAGTTAGAGAACAGCAAACATTGTCTTTGTCCAACAGGTTCCAGTGAGGGAACAAGTTTTATTAACCCTTAAAGTGACATTAAACCCTCAGATTTTTTTAACATAAACCAATACTGTAATGTGTGCCTTACCGTAATCCATGGTTGTTTGCCTTCTCTTTGCTGCTCTTCCTTTTAAATCCTCATGTCTTCTCATGCTTGGGGAGAACTTCCCTTTGCAGCTCAGTGCCTCTTCCTGTAGTGCTGGCTCAGGTTGTGAACCTTCACACAGACACCATGTATCCATTTCAGAGACAAGGCAGTCTGCTGCAAAACAGAAGTTCTGCAGAGCATGAGAACAGTTACAGATTTAAAAGGAAGAGCAGCAAAGAGAAGGGAAACAACCATGGATTACAGTAAGGCACACATTACAGTATTGTTTTATGTTAAAAAATCTGAGGGTTTAATGTCACTTTAAGTTAAATCATGTTATATTTTGCATTTCTCTAGCCTAAACCCAACCCCCCTCACCCTTAATCATGCTAATTAAATTATTACATTAAAGCTTTTTTTATTACACACTTTGTCATCACTGGGTCTATAAGCTTCTCAATGCAATGCAGGTAGATTATAGCTGGTGGGAGGGGCCATAAGGGTGCTCAGTACTTTCCCTCAAGAGACCTCAGCCCTGATACAAGCAGTGGCCTGACTCTTGGGGGGAGTTGTGCAAATATTAAAAAGCTTTGATGGCTGGATGTCAGTCTAGAGGAGTGGGCATTTTTGGGCAGGCTGTATTTGTATGCAGACCACTCTAGAGAATGCCTTATTGTGATGTTGAGCCTCCAGGACCTGAAATCCTAGGAATGAAAGGGGTGGGCCAGTCAGGCTGGAGAGGAAAGTGCTACCTGGTGCTGGACGTTCTCAAGCCAGACCAGAACATCCTCCAGATGCAAATCTATGTACCTTGAAGCTTCCAATGCATACTGCATGTTTACAGTGTCCAGTGAAAACGGACTAAGGATTTCAGTACAGGAGAGGAGCCAGCACAAGTGTACATGACTGAAGTTAAGGCTGGAGTTCAGCTTTTAAACATGTTCTATTGAGGCTAACATGTTAAAATGAGGCCCTTTGCTGATAATGGATCTATGCTTTGGGGGCCTTTTCCACTCATTTAAAATTTAAAAAATATGCCTGCACTTCTTTTAGGGGTGCTGTAAAGCCCACTTGTGTACCTAGACCTACTCAGTCTGTACTTCAGGCAAAGCCAGACTTTACATCTTACATTTACCATGTTTATAATTTGGCTGGGGGTGCATTCAATAGCCTCGGTCTTTTTTTTTTTTTCATTTTCAAATAACAAATGATCGATTTATCAATGACCCACCTTTGATGGAGAGCCAACACAATCTAGTTAAGTCACTGTTCTACACAGATTCACAAAAGTGCACATTTTAGCCTTTAACTACATTGCTCCTTGTGCTGGTTTATGCAGACCTCTCATTCACTTGTAGTGTATTTGCTGTACATGGAATAGTATGCAAAACATAGTGTACTATATGATTTATTTTTTATTATGTCATATCCTTAGCTTGAATGGTTGTATTTGTACAGTGGCAAAAAGGAAAAGGACAGTGCTATATAAAATCAATAACAAAAATATGCATACAGCTGTCGGCCTTTAGAACATTTAAAACTACAATCGCTAGTACTGATCTTCAACTATAAATAGACCAAAAAAGAGATCCGAGCAACAAATATGCTTACTCCTCTATTTTCTACTACTCAAGGACGTCATTGCCTGGGTGTTTCTCATCAATACCATGGTTAAACAACAAGTACTCACATCAGCTACTAGCCACTGTTTTCTTATCACAACTTTACCAGAGGGAGCGTTTCCCATGTTCTTAACCGCAAACACAAGAGCCAAGTGCAGCTGAATGTATGGGCATAATTCTTCCATGGTGTATCAGTTCAATGCTAAACAAGTGTCATCAGTAATGACATGTATTATCACAGCATATTACATACAGGTCTGTACTATGAAAAACATGAATTCAGACATGTGCTAGCTCTATATTAAAAAGGGACACTAAACTCAGGAGTTAAATCTTAGAAATACATTCAAGTACCTTAACTTTTAACAATAATGTATCTTATTTGTGTATCACTCAGCTGTAGACCCTCCAATCATCTCCGACTTGGTGCCGACACTGTCCTTCCTTCTGGAGGGTGGCTTTTTTTTCCTCATGGTCCGTGTGGGTTGTGAAGTAGCCACCGCTCAAAGCTCACTACAATCGCAATACAAATTAGTAAACTAAACATGAGATTGTAGTCCATCACAGGAGTGAGTTTGGAGCGGTGGCTACTTTACAACACACACAGGGACCATAGGGAACAAATATAGCCACCCTCCAGAAGGAAGGACAGTGTCGGCACCAATTCAGAGATGATTTCAGGATCTACAGCTGAGTGATACACAAATTAGGTACAGTAGTGTTATTCGTTGGGGCACTGGGATACATTTTTAAGATTTAACTCCTGAGTTTAGTGTCACTGTAAATAGCAAAAATGAAAAAACAAATATTTCCAATACTGTTACTGCAACATATACAGTACTGTATATACATACTAGTACCCGGCTCTGGATCAGGCAGATCCCAAAACATCTGCAAGTCATGTTTTAAATCGAAGATGTATTGTTGCTTACATACTGTATCTTTGACTCCCACTTCCTGGTCTACTGAGGCTTTGATGACATTGCTGAATCTTCACAGATGCCCCCTGGAAAGGCTAAGTGCCTTATAGAGCACTCTGTATACTGCAAGCTCTTGCAAGATTTCATGAAACCTCAAAAGATCTCTTGGGGGAAAAAAAAATATTTTCCCTTTGATGACCAGGTAAGAGTGCTGAGTGCGCAAGCAAGGGATCTTCCTGTGCGTCATCCTGGGGGGCGGAAAACTATTCAGCTGGACATGGCCACTGGGTAAGAGCAATGAGGATAAACCCGATAAGCAAATCACGGAAACAATAGCCTTCATGTGACAGCAAATATGTATCTTTAATTGCCATTTCACAACATTTACAACGGTGCCTTTATTTTATTTTTGAAGATCCACTTTAAGAAAACCCTCTATTGACCTTTCCAGTATATATTTAACATATCAAAGGTTAAGGGCCAGTTCACACCATATGCAGTTGTGATGCATTCCGTTTATTTGACTGCTGCAGTCAAAATACATCACAATGCTTTCCTATGGGCTTTCTTGTGCTTAATTCATACCATTGCAGTGTGAATTAAAGGAGAACTATGGGGTTAAGTCTTTTCCCCATAATTCTCCTTAGGGTAACGGGAGGACACAAACTAGCGTCCTCCCGTCATCAGGGGGTCAGCTGTCTTTTGCAGCCGACCTACTGATGCTGTGCGTGATGCACAGTGGAAATACAAGTAATTCTTGCTTAGATGGGAATCCAGGTTAAGTATAGGGAGGGTTCTCTGGAAAAGGTAATTTAAATAATTTTGAAAAATGTTAGAGTGTTACAGAGGATGGGCTTAGGAGTGGAATGAGAGAAAGTGGGTGGGGAGGGTGAAGGTTCACATTTAAGAATGCAATTTTATTTTAGCTTTGAATAATGCAGGGAGGGGGTTGGATTCCAAGTACGTGTTTTGTGCTGTCTGTGGCCTAAATTGCATGTTGTTGACATGCATCTTGGATGCATTAGAATATGTGACCATGCATCCCTTTAATATCTAGTGATGTGATGAATTTATCACTTCATAACAGCTCAATTTATACTTCATTAAATCTGGCTGAGCTTCACTTTACTATAGTAAATCAAGCAAATCACTTCACACACGCTGCCAGAAGTAGAGTATCTTATCCATGTGACAGAGAATCAGAAGGGTTTGAGTTCCCAAATATTTGGTCACTGATAGATTAGGTATGGTAAATAAAAACAGAACTTAACTCTGGACATTCGTTATACATTTACCTACCTGCTTATTTCTTTACATTAAATGTCTCCTTGCACATCAAGAAGACAAAGAGAGAAGGAAAAAAAAAGAAGAAGTAGCCATGAGCTCCTAAACAGTGATTAAACTGGCACCTTATCAGGAGAGAAGTAATAAATGCACCTCGCGATTTACATTATATCAGCCATATACTTGCCCTAAATTTAAAGCTAATCATGTGGCTTTGTGCAGCAGTTGCACAGGAATGTGCCATTGAAGGCAGTTGAAGAAAAATTCTATACAAATTAAGATTTATTTTTTTTTGTAAGAAAATTTGTAAAGAAAAGTTTCTCCTACTGGTCACCTAGTATAAATGCCCCTAGGTGACCATATGCCACTTTCCTTCTTTCTCTGGCAATAGCCAAACAGAAAGTATTACATGCATAGTAAGCAAAGATCTTTCAGCAGTCAGACTATACTTAAGTAAAGGACATAATAAGCCTATATAGGCAGAACTAAATCAGGTATAATTATGAACTGATTTGATGGATTACACCAATGTCAGTACAATGTGTGTACAATGTCAGTAAACAGACGCCATCCTGTTAACTGTGATCTGTTTTCCAAATGTGCTGGGCAATCAAACGTATATTGAAGAATTGACAAAATTAATATGAATTTCTGGAGCCATGTAATCCAATCTTGGACCCAGCAGTCCTGTGTATAAGAACCTGTCAAAAGAAATATGGAAGCAGGCAGTTCAATCTTTTTTTTTTTTTTAGGTGCTTGCAAGGGAACTGTACAAGCAATGCGCATATGAATGGAGCTCTATCACAGCACAGCAGCCCGCACTGGACCTCAGGCTGAGGATCCACTCCAGTTCTCATGAGATATGGAGTTCTTAAAAAAAAAAAAAAAGTGTGTGTATGTCCGCGAGTGTGTAAGATTGTGTCTGTGGTAGTGTGTGTATGTCTGTTTTTGAGGGCCTGTTCACACTAGTACAGTGTATTAATAGCATAGCGTTGACACACTGTACCACGCAATCGCACCTACCATGGATCCTAGTGTGGGAGGTGTGTCATGTTGCCAATCATTTGAATGGTACCCCAAACACACCTCACACACACAGTTTGTACGCCTGCCCCAGAACGCACAATACCCTGCAGCGCGACTTGACCAAGGACAAATGTGGGTCCTGAGATTACACAGGTTGAAAACCACTGATATAGGAGAAATTAGAAGAAAAAAAAAAAAAGGTGTTCAGCCTCTGAGGAGACTAGAAAAAAAATGGAAGAATGACTATTAGAGGCAGGGTTATACAGGGGGCTGTCCTTCAATTTTTTTGAATTCTGAATTCCTTTGTCCCTCAATGGACGATAAATAAATACATGTTGATCCTGTAAGAAATACAGTAAACTCCAAACTCCGTGTTTTAAAATGACAATTCTGCTTTTGCTACACTGTAACCCCAAGCAGTGTTATCAGCCCTGCCACAGTTCTCCCCTGGGGAACTATAGAACAGCTCTCCCTCATGTTATGAAGATGAGGAAAGGGGGAGATGTTCTGTAGTCCAGCATAAAGAACGGAGCCAGTGCTGATAACACTGCTGGAATTTCAGGAAAGCAGAGGCACAAGGTCAGCTTACAGCAGGGAGTTTGGAGCTCACTCAATTTTTGGCAGATCAACAAGTATTTTTCCTTTACTTGTTCTTTTAAAAGTTTACAGAGGCAAAAGATTTTAGTACATTTTATCAGCACGGAAAGTGTTTCAGAGTTAAATGAAAATTAATAACCCCTAATTGTTACAGGTATTGATTAACCACTCCGCTGTTTAAATTATTGGCAAAACACCAAAGTCTGTCTTGAACAGATCAAAAAACAGGAAGCAATATGGGTAGATAAGGATGCAGGAAGTCATCATGTATATAGACACCAGCTGTACACCAACTAAATCTATATGCATAACTGCAAAACATAGCAGCCACATCCTGATCGAATAAAGGGAGCCACGTGTCAGTTGGTCCAGGAACCCAGCCTGGGGAGAAAAATCAATGCCCAGTTTGGCCATACCCAGCTATAGGGCAAATATGATCAAGATTCAGCCATTCAAAATTTGAACTACGTAGTCTAGCCATCTTACACCCAGTGGTTATGAGGGGGAAAAATATAATGCATGCAATTTTCTCACTTCATTTAAAACATGATATGATAAATGCTGCTGCAATTCATAACATGGTCATTATCAATGGTCAGGGTCTTTTTAACAGAAAGACGGATTTACTGGAGAGCATATAGTGTTTCTGCATGTGACTGGCAAATAAACCCAAGGGGTTCATTTTGCCAGCCTGCAATGATGGCAAAGCAATACATGTAATTTTTATTCCAGCTGTCTGTTTAAAATGATTTGGAGCTACCTCCTAAACACAAATCACATAGGGTTAGACATATCCCAGAATGTCCTTTTTATTTACTTACAGAATTTACTGTATATAGTAGTGACATTTAATGCAGTACATTTGGTATCAGTCTCTGTTCCCCAAGCAGGAGCTCACGATCTAATGTCCCTGTACTCACAAGCATAATGTAAACAAATTGGGAGGATTGTACTTAACCTACTATGTTTTTCAATTATGGAAGGAAAGTAGAACACCCAGGAAAAACCCAGATAGTATGCAATGTCCTGGCTAAGTAATCCCACAATAAAATACAATCTTCAGCCAAGTATGAGCCACTACTTGAAAGATGATGCGTGACAAAAGTATTTTGTAGAGCACCAGTCCTTGGCACTATCAACATTCCATGTATTCTGATAAAGAGGGCGAGTAAAAACTTTGTTCAGAGTTTCCAAATGTAGACAAGGCATGTGTTTGGAATGGAAATTTTAAGCGATGCTACATAACATGCACATGATATGAATAACATTTCCTAATTTACAAAAGATCATACTTTATGAGCATCTTAAATACTCATTGAAGTCACATACACAGTGGCGGAACTACCGCCGGTGCATGCGCACCAGGGCCTCAGCCTGGGGCCCTGGTGCGTCCGTTCCGCCAGTCAGCGCTGGAGGATCGGAGCGGGGAATCCAGTCCCTCCCCTGTCACGGCTCTCTGCCGTGACAGGATCGAGAAGTGAGCGAACGCCGGTATGTCACAGGTCGGCTAGAACTATGAGGATGAGTGAAAAGCACTCACCTCATAGTTCTCCTTTAAGAAGATCTCCAGAGTTGTTCTGACTTCTTAAACCTGTACTATAAATAACGGGGTATATGAGTGTTCATGCATGAGTAAATTACTTTGCATTTTTGTATGTATGTGTGTACATATGAGTGTATGTATACGTGCATATGTAAGATGGGGCCTCATGTTTAAGTTTCGCCTTAGGCCTCACAAAGTCTAGAGCCACCTCTGGCAGTGAGGACCCAGCAAACAGAACACACACAGGAACAACTGAAGACAGAAGAGGTAAGGTTAAATAAATCATTAAAATAATAATTATTTGTAGCCTAATGTTGTATAAAGTATTGTTGCAGCAATGCAGAATGACACCTTCTATGGAGGACTACAAATATCAGCAGTACTTTATACAGAAATGCTATTGTTATATAAAGTATTGCTGGGATGTGTAGTTCTCTATAGCCTTTGCCATTCTGCATTGCTGTAAATATTAGGGACGCACCGATATATCGGCCGATATATTGGCTGAATGCCGAAAGTGCCATTTTTCTGCCGATACAGCGGCGTATCCATGAGGATCTTGCACCAGGGCCCTTCGTTCCTTAGTTCCGCCACTGCACATACAACAAGATTTTTCCTTCACTGTTCAGTACATGAGAGCAGGACACAAAAACTTTGTGATATGCATGTATTTAACTTTCAAAACAATTCTTTCAGCCATTTCAGAAATATATTCACCTTGAGCAATTATAAGCTCATTGGTCCAATCTATAATACAGGTATTCCTCACTTAACGACCGAGTTCCGTTCCTACGACCAGGTCGTTAAACGAATTGGTCGTTAAGTGAGGAACTCTATTCAGTACTGTACTGCATTAGTACAGTATTGTATAGCGTTGCAGATGTACAGTACCGAACAGTGTACTGTACATCGGGCAATGAAAATACTTACCGGGACCCGCAGTGAAGATCGGAGGACGTCACTTCCGTTGGCGACACGTCGCACTGACACGCAAGGTTGGAGGTCGCTCGGCGGTCCGTCGTAAGTGCGAGTGGTCGCAAAGCAGGTAAGTCGGTAACCGAGGAATGTCTGTATACAATTTGTGTTACTTTGTTTTAGATACAGTGAGTGCAAGTTACATGCATTGTCAGGGCTTTGGGCTCCATTTATACATGAGCCAAGCATCTTTGTGTAATGTTTTCAGGCACTGTAGATTCTATTTGCAAGCGCTTGTTTTATTTTACTTTAATTTTTAGCCAATGCAAAACTAGTTACTAGGCAAAAAAAACCACGCAGGAAAAAGATGCGCTTTTAGGGCTAAAATGCTCCGCTCCAAAAGAAACGCATGCTCTTTTTCGACCTACAAGCATTTTCCTTCAAGCAATGGCATTCCTCCTATTGATCCCTGTAGTACTTAAGCGTTTGAGCTACAAAACACCCCAATGGCATTTTGGAGTCTCCTGCTTATAAAGCCGAGCTTCTGGGCACTGAGAAGCGGGAGACATGTGACTCAACCTTGGAAGTGCTCGGATCATATCACCCGCCCCTCCTCACTGTTGTCCATTCACAAAATGCCTTGTATTTTTTTCAAAGAGACAAGGCATTTTGTGATTGGAGGAGAAGAGATGAGATCACATCCTGACCAATAAAAACACAAAGCAAGTTGTAAATTGCCAAGCAGTGCTGAGGATTCTCTTATTGAGAGCCTAGTCCTTCTCCCTACTACCGCCTGTACCTCAGTACTGACCTACTGCACTGGTATGCAGCTCCAATGGCCCACAGCAAGGTGCAGCAGAGGTACAGGACTTTGAACAGAAATCTGTCTGTCTATGTGCCCAGAAACCACCAAAGGTGCCTGGTAAGGCATACTAATCCAACTTAAATTTGTTCATCTACTTCAGGTTTGATTTATAGGGGCTTTTTGCATTTAAATGCAATGTACAGGAAAAAAAAAAAAAAACACTATCAAAACAACAATGTCCTCTTCCTTAAAAAGGTGCCCATACACTGTACGATTATCGTACGAGAATCGCGGGAAATCCCGCGATCGTACGATAATTGCAAAGTGTATGGAAGGCGTGCGACCGTTTCTATTGTACGATCGCACGTCTTCCGTCGAACAAGCAGGCTGGAAAACCCGCCGAGAATCGCACGATTCCCGGCGGGTTAGTGGCCTCCTTGTTCGACGACTGCCGAACGGGCAGTGTGCACGCGCACACTGCCCGTTCAGCATTGCAGTCATCAGAAGCCCGCCCCTCAGCGGGGCGGGCTTGCGATGATCGAAAGTACGATCTGCCTGTCCAAGATGGGCGGATCGTACGTTTTTTTTAATTACTTTACAACCCTTGCAAGACAAAAGTCTTGCGAGGGTTGTACAGTGTATGGCCACCTTTACACATAATGCCATTCCACCCAACAAGAACCTTTCCCCATTCACAAAATGGGCCAATTAGAAAGATCTCCCTAGCTTCTGGAAAGTGATTTGTAAACTGCAGGAGTAGGCCACAAAGTACAACCCCAATTCCAAAAAAGTTGGGATGCTGTGTAAAATCTAAACAGAATGCAATGATTTGCAAATCTTATAAACTCATTTTATTCACACTATAAAATAGAAAACATATCAAATGTTTAAACTGAGATAATTGTACCATTGTAAGAAAAAAAAAAGACGGTCATTTTGAAATTGATGGTAACAACACAATAGGACTAGGTTTACCACAGTACACCCTCCCCTCTTTTTTTTAACAACACTCTGTAAATGTCTGGGAACTGAGGAGACCAGTTGCTGGAGTTTTTGGGAGATGAATGTTGTCCCATTCTTGCCTGATATAGAAGTCTAACAGTCCTGGGTCTTCTTTCTCGTATTTGACATTTTAAGATGTGTCAAATATTGTCAATTGGTGAAAGGTCTGGACTGCAGGCAGGTCAGGTAAACACACAGACTCTTCTACTACGAAGCCATGCTGTTGTTTTATATGCAATATGCTGTTTAGCATTGTACTGCTTAAATATGCAAGGCCTTCCCTGAAAAAGATGTTATCTGGGTGGGAGCATATGCTGCTCTAAAACCTGGATATATCTTTCAGCACTGATGGTGCCTTTCCAGATGTGCAAGCTGCCCATTCCATGCACACTAATGTACCCCCATACCATCAGAGATGTAAGCTTTTGAACTGAACGCAGATAACAAGCCGGAAAGTCCTCTCCTCTTCAGTTTAGAGGACGCGCCGCCCATGGTTGCCAAAAAGAATGTCAAATTTCAATTCGTCTGAGCACAGAACAGTTTTCCACTTTGTGACAGACCATTTTAATGAGCTTTAGCCCAGAGAAGATGGCGGCATTTCTGGATCATGTTCAGACATTGCTTCTGTTTTGCATGATAGTATTTTAAATTGCATTTTTGGATGGCATGGAGAACTGTGTTCACAGACAGTGGTTTGTGAAAGTATTCCTGAGCCCATGCAGTGATGCCCATCCAAGAATCATGCCTGTTTTTAATGCAGTGCCGTCTAAAGGCCCGAAGATCACGGGCATCCAATATTATGTTTTGGACTTGTCCCTTGCGCACAGAGATTTCTCCAGATTCTCAGAATCTTTTGATATTATGTATTATAGAGAAAAAAAAAAGAAAAGAAGTCTGGCAAAATCTAATTTTGTATTTTACCGTTAGGCCGAGTACTCATTGACAAATCAATTACCAGATGTCTATAATGGTAAACGGTTAGTAAAAGGCCAGACTGCTAGGAGTTCCAAAAGCGGGCAAATGTTTAGGAAGAATAAAACAGTAGTGAACTACTTTCTAAATCAAGCAGCATAAGGTTCACACCAAGGTGGCATCGTTTTTGCACGTTTATACGCATAGATTGAAGTCTATGGGGGGAAAAACAAGCTTGAAACTGTCAAAAAAATAAAAAAAAGCTCACATACTGTTTTTCTGTGTTTGGCATTTTGCTGCTCATGTGTGAAAAGGGGCCATTGAAAATCATGGGATTTCTCTACTGCTCAAAAACACCTAAGTGTGAACCAGGCCTTAAAACTTACTATAGCCTATTAGCAACTTGTTTAACGTGACTGTCAGCATTTCCATTCATATCTGCATTTAACCCTACACAAACTGTGTACTTTTAAAGTCCCAACAAAGCTGTTTGAAGCTGGCTGAAAGCTTTACAAGGCCAGGTTCACACTTGCATGATCCGTAACAGCGTGGCAATCGTGCTCGAAACCATACAGATTGCCCGTGCAGTCACAGAGTCGCACACCACCGCTGATCGCGCTGGCAGTGCCATTCTTTTTGAATGGCACCCCAGTCACACCGGGCGGATCGCTTGGGGTACCAGCTGTGCATTTGAACACAATCGTGTGTCGCAAAAAAAAAAAAAAAAAAAGGTACAAGTAC
>NW_017307757.1:332604-357836 GCF_000935625.1 Nanorana parkeri
GGTGTAAAAAAAAAAAAAAAAAAAAGGTACAATTGCGCAGTCCCAGGATGCATGTCACAGATTGCTCAGGTATGCACCAGCCCTAAATTCTTTGTAAAATCTAGTACCACACACTGCTCTTATACAAGCTGAAGCCCACAAGCAAAAGTCCCTTGCTCATTTGTATGGCAGATAAAATTAACAGCTGATGGCTATAGAAGGTTGCAAAACGTGTCCCTGCGACCACTTAAAAAAGAACTCCAGGAATAAATATTCTTAACCCTTGCAGTGGGACTAGCCTCACACTGCAAGGGTTAAGTGTTGTTTTTCATCTAAGCCAGATGAATATACATATTTTTTTTTTTTCGTCCTGTTATACCGGACCCTGCAGCCTTTCTCACCCTCCGTTCCGGCGCTCTAAGGTCTTGTGAGTCACCATGTCCTATACAATATATAGGACTTGAGGACACCAAGGGACATACCATCGCTGGAGTGACAGAGGAGACAGGCTCCAGACATCGGTCTAACAGTTAGCCAGCTGTAAGGTTCAGGTGAGCACATCTTTATTAAATTGTGTCGCTTGACAAAAACAAGGGTTAAGAATATTTATGACAAAGATTCTTCTTTACACACAAACCACATGTATTTGTACTGTTTCATATATATGCAAAAGAGTAAATAGCTGACTGTTGAGTCCCACATTCCCCAATTACCAACACTATTTGTGAGTACCCCACATTAAACATGATATCATGCTTTGTTGTAAATCCAGGAATACAGATATAGAAAAACCTCTACAATACGTTTTTATTATTTTAAATAAGACGAGTGTTTAAATCTGGTCACAACAATACCCTTTGGAGCTCGAGTACGTAGCACAATGGCTACAGCTGGCCACACACTGATCAAATTTAACCAGTGTCTGACCCAATCAGGACCCCCCGCCCCAACAAAAGTTGATCTTTCAAATATTATTATTATTATACAGGATTTATACAACCTCAACAGTTTGCACAGCGCTTTACAATATAAGGAAGACATTGCAATCACAATACAATGCAAGACACGATGGGATGGGATGGATGGACAGCCAACTAGATGCAGTCACTCAGGTATTCTGACAGAATACAAATAGACCAGCAGGGGGAATCCCCCATCCACAAAGGGAATCCAGAGGTTTTTCTCCTTCATCCCTTGGGGCTGAAGGTAAAAAAAAAAAAAACACAGTGTGAGGCCAGCCTAAGTGGTTAGAGTTCTTACCTTGCAATGCTATGCAAATGACTTCAATTCCCACCTGGGACTAGATATAGTGTGTACATCCTTATGACTTTTTGACTGTACCCGTTTCCTTCATTAAGTAACACATAATAATAGGTTTATATTTCAAATAATATTTCCATTTAATGCGGCCTAAAAAAAAGAGCAGATAATTTATTCTACTCTAGTAAAAGGGTAACATAGCATGTGAGTAATTATCTTGGCAAGCGCACCTCCATTATTATGTAAGGGAACTACTCAGAAACAACACTGCCTCCTAGTGATCGCTACCTGCCATGAATGACCATCTATATGCACCAATGCCTTCCAAAATCTTGCTTTATTTATTATTACACATGGAAAGAAGACACAAACTCCAAGCAGCCAGTGTCACTTCTGGGAAACGGACCTAGAACTGCAAGGTAAGAGTGCCAACCAGAGCCCATTTCATATCATGTCAGTAAATAAAACGGTTGTGCATAGAGCGAGAGACAACGGTGCACTCTTTTCCTGCCAACACACAAAGACTGCCTTCATTTGTGAAGATAAAAAATACGTGCATCCTTCACTACACCTTGACCAACTTCACAAATACAAATGTCATAATGTGTATATGTATCATGACTTTTGATCCCAATAAATACTCAAATGAAAAAGGGAAAGCAAAAATAAGCAGTCTTTCCATATTGTCAATGGACGCAGCGCCCAATCTTCCAGATACAATGAATAAACAAGTCAGTTTTTCAATGACTGGCATAAAAACAAGACTGTGATTCCATCTATTTGCAGAACACAAGGAGGACTCAATGAAAGAGTGGATGTATGGATCACATATGCAGGTTCTGCGCAAGCAAAGCTATACATAACAATTCCTCTCACACATCAAGTCCCATATACTGCTGTCAGCAGAATACTTACATCAGTCATTCTTTTAGATCACAATATGCCACATTATAAACATGGTTATAAAACCTCAAGAGGCAATCTGCAGCTTAAAGAAACACTATAGCAAAAAAATAATTATTGTATTTCAAAAGGTAAAACAACCTGTTGCTGTGACTGGTAAAAAGCTGTACCCTGTGCAGATATAAAAGATCTGTATTAATGAAAACACATCAGCTTCATAGTTCGAGCCGACGTGTGGCAATGAGACTGTCACACGTTGGCTCAATAGATCGGGAAGTGAGCGAACACATACCGTCGCTCGCTCACTTCTTGATCATCTCCCTGCAGAGAGCCGTGACTGTCACTCACGGCTCCCTGCTGGGATTCCCCCCGCTCCGATCCTCCAGCGCTGACTGGCGGAACCGACGAGGGAGGGGGCGGGCACAGCTGGCTCTGCCTCTAGATGGGCAGAGCCAGCTGTCAATCATGCAGCGGGGTAGATCTCGACAATAATGTCGGGATCCGTCCCGGCTGCGGCGGTCTCAGTATACAGAGCTTAGGGTGACGGGAGGAAGTTAGTTTGAGTCCTCCCGTGACCCTGAGGAGAACTATGGGGGAAAACACTTACCTCATAGTTCTCCTTTAAGTGTATTGATTTCAATGTAAACAGTATAGGTGTATATATTTACATGGTCTCAGCCCCTTGCAGTCCCTGTGCAGCAGAGCTCAAGGAGGGAGAGGCAGCACACAGAGCCAATCATCTGCTAACAATGAACAAGCGCATAGCAGGAGAGAGCAGAGAGAGATGAGCTCGTCTGCTGCTGATTTCACTGTACAGTTACTGGTTGCAATACAGACAAGACCTGTAAATGTAATTTACTGTGGCAAAGAAAAATCTTGTCCTCTGCCTTGCTAGGCAGGACTGTGCTGTGCTGTGTGGCAGAGGTGTGTTAATCTCGGGACAGGGTGGACAAAAATACAAATCCTTTGGCAGGTAAAACAGCTCCTATACATGTATCTCACCATCTATGTATTTAGCTGTTTGCCTGAAGTTCTCTTTAAAAATTAGCTGATACACAGCTTGTATTGGCGGAAATTTGAGTCGCAGGTGGCCCGGTCAGCACCACCCGGCTTTACAAGCTTTGATTCAAAATTGAGGGAACTGGCTAAAAGATTGTCAGCCGTGCAGTGATGACATCCAATCAGATGCAGTCGCTGTTTAAGTATTCTGACAGCCGCGGATGCCAACTCTCTGAATACAACAGCTGGCAGGGGAGAAGAGTTTGGAGAAGGCAGGAGAAGTGAACAATCTAGGACAACATAGCTGAACTGGAAACATTCTCCCATTCATCTCACTTTCCAAATCAGCTATGTTGTCCCAGATTGTTCACTTCTTCTGCCTTCTCCAAACTCTTCACCCTTTTGTGAATAACCCTGTAAGTAATTTCTCTTGTTCAGCTCTGCGGCTCTTTTTACTTTCATTTGATTGTCACTTACATAAAAGTATATGTACAACCCAAACTTTTTTTAGTTTTGGATAGAGTACAATATCCTTTAGGTATATGAAAGCTATGTAATATTAGAACAATACATCCAATCTATATCAAATCAGGCAGGCCCTCGCACTACATCGTTGATGTTAGATTGTATAGTCAGATTGTATAGTGTAAAGTTGGCCATACACCTATAGATGATCTGCAGATGTTCTATGGTCAGATGGGAAAAGTGCAACAGATTCCTCCATCTACGCTAAGCTGTGTGGATGGAGGAATCTCCCACTGGGCCAAGCTTCAGTATCTTGCTAGTCGGCCCCGCTGACTCTCAAAATACCTAAACAATGCCTGCATCCAATCAGATTGTTCAGGTATTTTGACAGCCAGCGGGGCCGACTAGCAAGATTCTGCAGCTTGGCCCAGTGGGAGATTCCTCCACCCACACAGTTTAGCGTAGATGGAGGAATCTGTTGCACTTTTTCCATCGGACCATAGAAAATCTGCAGATGATCTATAGGTGTATGTCCAGCTTGAACACAAACTGAAGTAAAAATGCATTTTTAAGCTAAGTAGTGGAATTCTAGAACCCATGTCAGCTTCTTATTGTTGTCTGTTTCCCTGTTGCAAATTTCCCCTCACTTCCTGTCTGGTAAACCGTTGTTCCCAGAACAGGAAATGAGGGGAAATCTCTCTAGCGTGGCCCTGAACAGCAGTAGCCCCATTCACACTGCGCGATTCGCATTTTGCGCGATATCGCGCAAATGCTTGCATTGAGCAAGCTAGAATCGCGGCAAAATCCGCTCCAAAAGGGTCCTGCTGTAGCGACGTACGGCCCGCGACAGCAGGACCCTTTGCCCCATTGGCAAGCATTGGAGAGCGATATCGCGCGGTAAATAGCTGCGATATCGCGGGAGTTACCGCACGATAAATCGCTCAGTGTGAACAGGGCCTAAAACCTAACAGGGGTTCTAATCTTCCCCCAATTTATCCAAAACAAAAACGTTTGGGGTATACACTTTAAACGCGACCTAAAACGCAGCTGTTCATATTGTATTTTACTGCAAAATGTAACCCTGTTACAATAAGTGGAAAATCAAGCGATCTACTGGCATGATATATACAACTATGTTGGGGGGGGAGGGGATTGGACAATAATTAAATGCAGCATATTTCTTTTTTGGCCGCATTTTCTAGTTGAATTGCCTTGTCCATTGTAAATGTTCTTCCTGATTCTGATCCACAATCGGGGAAACCTCATATGTGACGAGCAAAGTTTTGTTTACATCCAGAATACATACATCCTGTGATCGCACACACATAGACGTAAGTGTGTGATCCCCATACACACATACGTACTGGCTGTGAGTGGAGAGCAGATACATGATGTTTACCAGGCACGTTACTCACCATGGGGAAATCCAAGCCGCTGGCTGTCTGTCGTAGCAGTCTGCCGGGCCGTCTCTCTCGTATGTACCCAGGTGTGGGGAACCTTTCTATCCCTTCTCTGGTGGTGTGCCTATCTTCTTCCTCCGTGTCGTTCTACTAAGTCCTCGGACGACTCTCAGGAAGCTGTCCTCTCCTGTTCGGGTGTGCGCTGGGGTCCCTGCCGGGGCTCGCAGCCCTCGCCGCCGTAGAAGAGAGGACCCCTCCTGTCATACAGCGGGAGCTGCGCTAGAGCTCTGTTGGTGTCCCTGCCAAATCGGTCCTGCTACACCCCCTCACTGGCACTTTCAGTTCCGGGGAGGAGCTTCGCAATCCATTGGCTAGTCAGTTCCGTGAGCTAGGCGCAGAGAGGGCTGTGGACTAACTCAGGCAGTACGGGTCTGTGCTCGCTTCTTCCTGTATGTGCCAGTCACCTGAGGGTAGAAATATGGGCACACAGCAGCTTGTTATCCTCGGGAGCCCAAAGCATGAGGCACTTCCTTACCGTGCGCCAGCGTCTCTCGCTGCTGCACACATCTGCAGCGCCAGCCAATCGTGAAGCAGCTGCCATCAAGCGCGGCTACAACCAGATGTTAGAGGAATTGTGATTGGCTGGCGTTAATTTCATATTGTCTTTTGTGGGTGCAGGTGTAGAGATAGTGGTAGAGCATGCAAGAGTGCACATTTGGGAGCTTTGTGATAACAAATAGTTACACAACCTAAAGGGAATGTATAGTGGATTACTTATCATGGTAACGATTAAAAAAATACATTTACATGTAATGACAAATATATATATAAAAAACAAAAGTTTGTATATTTTTTTTCTGCCCAGCAGGTGGAGCTCTAAGCAGCTACTCATGTTTTCCAAGCTCTTACTTTGCTGTGAGACCCCATTCACTTGCGCTTGAATTTTTTCAGGCCCCATTCACATCTGGCGTGCGCGTAAACGCGTGACTAAATGTAGGAAACAACTACCCACCCAGTGCCCGGGAAACTGCATGTCCTGGGCATCGGGAGATAGGAATCCCACACCCCTGCTGCCCCTCTACTCCCTGCTGCCCCAAGGGTGGGCCTTGGTTGGCCTTGTGCGAAATCCGGCCCTGTAGGCGGTCTATTCATCTCAATGGGCTACTCTACCTGTGGCAAAGGCGGTCATGCAGCTTCTTGCCTTTCTTTGACCATGTGTTTCTGCCCACGCAAGAATGCGTGTCTTGCTTGTGGTGTTTAGGGTGTCGTTAACAAAAATGACACCGCAAGCACAACATATTTTCTCCCCTTTTGTAAACGCACACAAAATTGTCAATTTTTTGCGCGTGTTCACACACTGGCCAAGTAGGAATGCAGCCTCGGGTGATTTTGATGTTATTCTTTTGGTGTGTTTTTCAATCTTTATTTTTTTTGTTTTAGCCAATGGAACGGTAGTTACTAGGAGATGATTGTTAGGCACTAAATCGGGTGAAAAACCTGCGTTCCATGTGTTTTCAGGCATTTTTCAGACACTCCCATTGAAGTCTATTGGCCCAGAAGCATGCAATTCTACCCAAACAGAAGCTGATGTATTTTTTCGGGTGACAAAAATGCTCAGGTGTGAGCGGGCACCACTGAAGATAATGGGATGCTTCATGTTAAGTATTGTCACGCTTCAGGAAACACGCAACAAAACACTCAGGTGTGAATGGAGGCTAAAGCAGATTGTTTACACCATGGGTTGGCAACTCCAGCCCTCTGGCTGTGCTTTAACTACAAATCCCATCATGCCTCTGGAATTCATGCCTCATAGGACTTGTAGTTCCGCAACAGCTGGAGGGAAGGAGTTGCCCACCCCTGGTTTACACAGAGAGGTGGATGACTCTTTAACTGTGGCTCATCCCTTATCAAATAGCTTAGTCCCAAGGTTCAGTCAAAGATAAAATGGCAGTAGCTACTGCCCTGCTGTCTCTTTAGCTAACCAATGGTCCTCTGGGAAACCTTTGGCATGTATTAAAGATAACTAGACTTTTAACAGCTATCCTTTAATTTACCCCCCCAGCACCCCCAAAAGTTTTACACTCACCTGCTCCCTCTCCTGTGGGATCAGACAGCTGCCACTGCAAACTCTCTGGCCTATCCCTGCCTCTTCTGAATACACATAGAGAAACTCTTTGATTCCTATTGAAAGGCTGTCTATTATATGTCCCAACATTAGATGACTTCTACAGAGAAATGAATGGGATTTTCTCTGCAGGGACTTGGACAGGTGAGTAGAAAACTCCCCTTGCAGTGGGGACTGGGAGTCTTGGGTATCGGATAAAGCAGCTTTACCCACCTGATCTCTGCTCCCCTGGCAGTCAGTGCTCTCCTGTTCTCCCCTGCGCTCCAGCTTGTGGACTCTCCTTGTGTGCCTTCACATATAATGGAGGGCAGTGAGCCCTGCGTTGTACCTGCAGTGCATCTCCAACCGCCAAAGTGTAGGGGATAAAAAGGCTGCGGATGCCGGTTCTGTAGCTTGGAGGGAGCCTGCAGGAGTGGGGATCAGGTAAGTAAAAGTCCTTCTCCTGGGTGCCTAGACCTAAACAAGCAGTTTACCCTTGCAGCCCCACTGCAAGGCTCTGGCTTGTGGATTGTTCCTTGGCACCCTTATGTATAATGAGCCCTGCAGTGTACGTGATGACATACCACCGACCACTAAACTGTAGGGAAGAGGAGGCAGCAAGTGCCGGTTTTGAAGCCTGGTGGGAGCCTGCAGGAATGGGGATCAGGAAAGTAAAAGTCCTTTTCCCAGGTACACTAGACCTAAACGATATATATTTTTTTTAATTTGAGCAAACATTTATATAACAAGATTCAAACAGAAACTAGTAGAAAACATGAAGTGGGGGCAGTGCTGCAGACTAACACAGACAGGAAATCATTGCAACTCAAGCTTCTGGAAGGATGATGCATTTGTCAGAAGATACCTTCCTCTTTTAGGTGTCCAGATCACCCAACCTAATTAACACTTTGTCAGTTGTTCGTGAATTCCAAAACACAAACAGGGTTATTCACAAAAGGGTGAAGGGTTTGGAGAAGGGAGGAGAAGTGAACAATCTAGGACAACGTAGCTGATCTGGAAAGTGAGCTGGATTGGAGAATTTTTCCAAATCACCTATTCTGTCCTAGATTGTTCACTTCTCCTGCCTTCTCCAAACTCTTCACCCTTTTGTGAATAACCCTGTAAATATTAGCACACGTATTTGCTAAGCACCGATGGAGTCATCTGTTATTAGTATTGGCGGTAAAGCACAATATCTTCAAACGATGCAGATGGCCAGGACACCAGCTGTTGCTTTATAGCTTTGTCATTCTTTGTCATTTATTATTAAATAAAGTATGCTAGAACCAAACACTAAGGACCCGTTGTTTCTAAATCTCGATGGTAAGTTTAAGTTAAAACTCATGAAACGCACCCTTTTTAATATGAGCGAGATCACACAGATCATGATATATTTGTTTCTGTTTCAGGCTGGGCTTGGGTGTTATAAATGCAGTCTGTATATTTCACACCAGCTTTTATTTAGTTGTTGAAAATTGGAAAACATCGGCCATGCACAGCAAGTGCAAAGATACATTTGCAGTGCTTAAAGATAACATATATAGGTTGTAGTGTTAGTTGATTGCATTCTTTATTATATGAAATGCTAATTTTCTGATCAGAGTATTTAAAGGCATAGGCCACCTTTTGCAATAAATAAATACATGCACCCACATTAATTAAAAAAAAAAAAATTTTTACATTGGAGCCTGCTGAGCATTACACCCACGATCAGCGCATTGCAGGTTCAGTGCACATGCTCCTGCAGACTTCTCTTAGCTCTAGGTCCATACAGAGGTACAGACCTTCTGTTATAGGGCTGGAGGAAGTAATCAATGCGGTTGGGCACTTTGCGGGGGGGTTAGAGAATGTGATCATGTTACACCCTAAATATAACATAGAACATGGTAAGAAATATGGAGTATGCTTTTAATTTAACTGCATAGATGTGGAATCGTTTTTTTCACATTCATTTAACGACAGAAAGGCTTTATTTCATATTTTGTTTTGTATTTTATATCCTGTATCATGTTATTTCCATAAATAGCTTTTAAGACAGGTATTGATAGTGGAATGAGGAGTAGGAGCCACTTAGCAAATGATTTCAATAAAGTTTTACTAAGCGAGTAGTTAAAGGAGAACTATGGTGTTAAGGCTTTTCGCCATAGCTCTCCTTAGGGTAACGGGAGGACACAAACTAGTGTCCTCCCGTCACCCTAGGCTCAGTATACCGCGAGCTGTAGCTTGCGGTATACTGAGACGCCACAGTATACTGCAAGCTTCTGCTCACGGTATACTGAGACGCTGAAGCGGATCCTGACAATTGTGCCGGGATCCGCCCAGCTGCGTGACTGACAGCTAGCTCTGCCTATCTAGAGGCTGAGCCAGCTGTACCTGTCCCCTCCCTCGTCCGTTCCACCAGTCAGCGCTATCGGACCGGGGAGGGGGAATCCAGCCCCTCCCCTGTCACAGCAGAGAGCCGTGACAGGATCGAGAGGTGAGCGACCGCCGGTATGTGTTCGCTCACCTCCCGATCTACTGAGACGACCTGTGACAGTCTCATTGTCACAGGTCGGCTAGAACTATGAGGTGAGTGAAAAGCACTCACCTCATAGTTCTCCTTTAAGGACAGAATCCAGGTACTAAACATTGGCGGTTACCATAAGGTGCAATCAAAAGCAAACAATTCATGAAGAATGTCCTTAAAGTGTATCTACGGTAAAAAAAACAACAACTTTTTTTGTAATTCTGAATAGAGTGGAGAAGGGATAGATCCCTTTCATACGGGCGCCTTCAGTTTTGATCTGCAGGGGATCTATGCACAGATTCCCTGCTCACTGGAATGGATGTCACTGTTGCGACATCCTTGTTCATCCAATTTTTGACTCCATATTGCAATGGACGAAAAATCTGAAATTATTGGACCCATGTTCGTCTATGAGGAATGTTCCGGCATGGGCAGGTCCATCAAAACAGAAATGCGATCCGTTTGTTTTTCCGGACCTGGCCAGGGTCGGGGGTAACTAAATTTAAATGGAGGCATATCTGTTTAGATTTAGCTGCCTATAGATTAACATTGGGTTTCCGATCAGGTCCACCTGAAAAACTGTCCGTTGGACCTGATTGAAATGCCTGTGTGAAAAGGGCCTTAAGCTGGCCAAAACACATGAACAATGCCTGCATACAATCAGATTGTTCAGGTATTTTGACAGCCAACGGGGCCGACTAGCAAGATACTGAAGCTTGGCCCAGTGGGAGATTCCTCCATCCACACAGTTTAGCATAGATGGAGGAATCTGTTGCAGTTTTTCCATCTGACCATAGAACATCTGCAGAAAATCTATAGGTGCATAGGTCCCGACTGCCTACCTGCACATTAACATGGCACCATCCACATTGTTGCAACCATGATGATTCACTGTGCCTCTTGAATACCTCTCAATCCACTTAGTCACCCCTGAAAAGTGATATATTACGGATTGCTTTACACGCTGAAGTGCAGGTTCAGGTCGGTGTGTAATCAAGTGTAGCCGCATCCTCCCATAGGAATGTATGTGTGAATGAGGCCTTTGGGTATTAGGACAGCTGATTGGATGCAATAGGTATTCAGCTGACAACTTTCCACTTAACTCCTTCAATTTCGTAATCGAAGTTAGTTGAGCCGGGTGGTGTCAACAGGGCCACCCACGACTTGAATTTAGTAGATTCATCAGGAATTGTCCAAAATGTAAACCATCTATGACCAGCATAAGAGTACGCTGAGCTTCATCTGTGTGTTGGGAACAAAAATAAATCCTGTATTATTTCCTATAACAATCAGTCAGGTGAGGCTGTCATTTCCTAATCTGACCTGCTAAGATACTGGCACTTTTCTGGTGGAGCAGTGGTTATAAGCACAATCCAGTGTGTTTTAAGAGGATGTTGATGCTTTATTACACAAAGCTGCGAATGAGTAATAATAACTGAGACAATGTGAGCAAAGTTTGATAATGAAAACACATCAGTCAGAGTGACAGAATAACGTGGGAACAATCTGACCGTGGTATGGGACAAACAGAAATGAAATAGTGTTACAATTGACATGTCCAATCTGCTCAGCACAGTAATAACCTTGTAAGGGTTAATGCACATGGCCATTTGTATTCTATTTATGTGAAGACATTTGGAAAGATCTGGAATATAGTGCACCATAGTAATTTTCAATACTTTTAGATCTGCAGCTTTCATTAAAATGATACCTGGATCCTTTACAGAACCTGAAGTAGCACAAATTTTGCAACTTACTCATTCTTCCTTAGTTGACACCAAAACTGAGGAAACTAATTATAAAATGTTATCCAGATGATACCGAGTCCCCTCTCACCTTGCTAAGATATATCCGACTATGTCCCCTCTATGTTGGCGAGGTTGTGGCCTTGCAGGTACCCAATTGCATGTGTGGTGGGACTGCCCCAAAATTCATCCCTTTTGGCATGACATCCAGCTCTCTTCCCCACTTACTCAATGCAGCCAAGAGAATAATCCCACCTCATTGAAAGTGCAGATCTGTTCCCCCTAGGTGTGAACGGATAAGATGACTGTATATCCAGATATCATGGAGTCGGTGGAGTGGGTTGCCACTTGCAAGCAGCGCTACAACAAATTTTATAACATCTGGGCCACTTGGATACACTACTGTTCGGTCAATTCACTGGAGTCAGAGGAGTGGGTTGCCACTTGTAAGGACCACTATGACAAATTTTATAACATCTGGGCCACTTGGATCCACTATTGTTCAGTCAATTCACTGAAGTCAGAGGATTGGGTTGACACTTGTAAGAAACGTTACGGCAAATTTTATAACATCTGGGCCACTTGGATCCACTATTGTTCGGTCAATTCACTGGAGTCAGAGGAGTGGGTTGCCACTTGTAAGGACCACTATGACAAATTTTATAACATCTGGTCCACTTGGATCCACTATTGTTCGGTCAATTCACTGGAGTCAGAGGAGTGGGTTGCCACTTGTAAGGAACGTTACGGCAAATTTTTATAACATCTGGGCCACTTGGATCCTCTACTGTTCAGTCAATTCACTGGAGTCGGAGGATTAGGCACGGGATTGCGTGACTCACAAGTTTTAGAGACTGGTATTTCATTGCCCTTCGACTTACCTTGAGGGCTTTTGGTACTTAGTGTGCATTATGACTCTGGTTGATAGTGGGAGTAGATATTCTACCCAAAAATCCTGATTGACATACCTTAGTTTTAGTTTTTGCTCAAGGGCACCAATGCCAAAAGTTGAGATACGGTGTTTCATCATTTCGATGTGTGCTTGTATGAACAAATGGTTCTTATTAAGCAGCACTATAGTGTCAGTTAGAATACTTGCTTAATTGTGCAGGCCTAGCCTGCTTATATTTTATCACCTGTATTTGTCTTATAGGGATGTTTTATTTTTTACAGATTTGCCCTGTACTTTCCTCATTATTTTTTTTATTTTTTATTGTTTATTATTTTTTTATTGCATGTAATTGGAGTGTTTTGTATTATGAGACTGTTGTTAAATAAAAATTACATACAAAAAGAAATTACATGGAGATCTTGTCATAAAGTTCTTTGTTCAGGCACTTTCTGATAAAGGGTGACAACGCTTTGTCCCTATCTCCCAATTGTGTGTTGGAGTTGTCACACTGTTACGGTGACTAAATATTTTATTTACCGTTCTTTTTGCTGCATTTGAGTTCCAGCAGCTATTTGCAGCCATTTCCTGTCTACAAGCCTGCACTCCAGCAATGACTGTATGGCATGCGTTTCCTGATGGTGACCACAGTGGACCATGTCTGTGTAATGTGTGTTGAAACACCCACGTTTTATTATAAAAGATGACAATTGTTTATGGTACATGGTGCTTTAACATTGTCATTCAGTTAGGATGTACATATACTTTAAAGCCTCATGCACATGGTGGCTGGGGATGCTTGCAGCAGGAATCTTAGGTGTGCCCATACAGATGTGGCCGCTGTGCCTGTGCAAATAAATGACAGGCTGACAGCAGCCACATCTGTCCGCATGTAATCGAATATGAAATGATTACCTGTGGATCAGGCAAGATGCTTGTTGCTGTACGCAGAGAGATTGCATCCAGGCATGGTCTTCTTTCTTGATCCCCAGGACATGTGGACAGCCACAGACAGATGCGGCCGCTGTCAGCCTGTCATTCACTTGAACGGACATAGTGCCCGCATCTGATCAGATACACCTGAGATTCCTGCCGCAAGAATCCCTATCTTCAGCTTTGATCGCTATGTGCATAATGCCTAATGTAGCAGCTTCATGTCTCTTAAAAGTGTGCTGATGTTGAACGGTTAATATTTTTTTTTTCACACCTCACTGTGGAATGTCAGAGCCATAACACTATGTACTTTATGTATGTAGCATTATTTTTTGGGTACTTAGTGCTGTCCTAATTCATTGTGAATGCATTTTTTTAAATTGTACCATACAGGTATATGACCCAGTATTTGAGAGTACACAGCTTTCCATCTAACATAGCTCCTTACTAAAGTATTAATAAGGGAGATAAAAGTGAAAGGCCATTTTATTGTTGCCCTCGTCACATAATTTCTAGCACTGACAAACCTGTCACATTCCCCCTTTTTGTAAAGCTTTGTGGAATGTAAAGTACAGCACCACTTGATGTGACCATGATGCTGAAAATATAAGCAATACCGTAAATATTCCAAAGACATTGTGAGTTTGACTCACAGTACCATAAAAATGCATTAGTGTGTGTAGGAGTATCACGATTTAATGTTTCTTAATATTGTTCCAGGAGTTTGATGTCATTTTGTACAGAAAGTGTAATGCAGCTACTTCATTGTATGTTATGCATCTCTTGTATTCTTGTGCTCTATACAACCTATTTTTGGCTTTACTTCTCATTTGGGTTACAGGAGTTTATTCGCTAATGTACTCCTGTATTGCAATGCTGATGTGTCTGGTATGGACACTCTGGCCTCATTGCGCCTCTGCACCGCAAATGTCAGTGCTTGCACCAAATTCATGTACCTTCAGGTACTGTACAAGCACCAACATTTTTCTTGCAGATGCAGAGCCATAGCTAGCTAATTTTGCGCCTGAGGTAATACCAGCCCCCTGATATTTCCCTTTTGAAATAGAAAAAAAAAAAATGAGGACACAGAGTCCTCAATCTCTATTTCTGCAGCCTCTGTTCTAAATGAATCGAAAGCACTCAGTAAAAAGGCTTCCCATTCATTTAGAAACTGGTGATAGTAAAATATTTACTATCATCCAGTTATGAATAGATAGAAGCCCCTGTAGTGAGTGCTACTACCCATTCAGAAACTCATGAATGAACAGGAAGTGATTAAAGCACATAGTACTGTGTCCCCAGTTGTTTACAAACACTGGAGTGATCACCTGAGCACTGACACTTCAGGATGGCCCAGAGAGAGAGAGAGAGAGAGAGAGAGAGAGAGAGAGAGAGAGAGAAAAAGAGAGAAAAAGAGAGAGAGAAAGATGCTAGCTGTCAGATTCTGGCCGAGTGGCGCTCTCTCCCTCCTCACCGCTCGGCCATCCTGGATGACAGCTCCCTCCTCCTGAAAGCAACGCATGATGGGATATGTAGTTCATGCTATAATATTGCATCACATCATGCAGCAGGGAAAGAGATGCAAAGCACACTGGGAATCCAGAAAGTTGTTGAAAGTGATGGACAGACAGAAAACAACACTGACTACATAAGAGATTTTTTCAAGTAAGCTTTGATTGCATTATCTAAAACAACTCTAGTATGTATTCCTATTATACTGTAATGCTGATGTTATAACAGGATAGTATATGATCTGACTTTAGAACTAAAGAAATGACAGCAATGGTAGCCTCCATGCTTCCTTGCTACAAGAGCCTTTATTTTAATATCTAGAACTTCAATGTCATTTATCTATGTATAAAGGTTAATTACAACATGTTTGAATAATAGCTTGCAAACTCCAGTCTGAAGAGCATTATATTCAGCAGATTACTAAATGTTTTGTAAACATCTGAAAAAGCTCAGTAGACTCCCAGAGCTTGCAGTGTCTGCTAAATGCTTGAAGCATCTAATGCTTGTCAAGGGCTTGTTCAAACCATGTCCAGACCTGAACAGTTTGTTCCCGGACCAAAAATGAATCTCAATGTATCCCTATGGTATTTCTGGGCTCTGTTCACACCAGTGCAGTCCGTTCCGGACCAGACAAAAAAAATACTGCTTGTGTCATTTTGTCTGGTCTAGAATGCACTGAAACGCATGGAAACACATTAAAAACGCATGCAAATGCACTGGCATTGTGATCTGTCAAGCTGCCCATACACATAAACATTCCCCCATCCATGCTAAACATCGTGGATGGAGGAAAGTCCCCTGCCCGCTATTGTAATCCAACAGCTCGAAGAAAAGTTTACCCACCAAACCTCTTGAATTTTAATTCAGTACCCCTGTAGTGGACCTAAAGCCTACTATGGCTCCTGTGTAGTTGGCAATGCCATCTCGATGACTGAATACAATTTCATTTTAATGCCACATTCGCATTAAGGAATCTTCTCCAGTCAAGCTTAAATCATTTTTGGGCTGTGGGCTCCAAACTCTGTTATAAAAATCTATTCTAGATGTCTAGCATGGATGAAAGCAGGGTTCATTTGAGTTGTCATTTGTAAACCTTAATCAAAGGTCACACACTACAAGCCCACCTATTAGGGCCCATTCAGACACATGTGCTGAGTTGCTGTGTCTAAGTTAACAGGCATCAACACGTGTTATGCTGCATTTGTTTCCAAGGCAGCACACCAAATCACTGCAGTAGTGTGTTAAAGGAGAATTATGGGGTGAGTAAAATACACTCATCCCCCATAATTCAAGCCAACCTGTGACACTGAAGCTGTCACAGGTTGGCTCTATTGATCAGGAAGTCAGCAAACACATACCACTGATCGAGGAGTTCCCAATCATCTCCCTGCAGAGAGCCGTGACTGTCTGCCCTCTCCATTTGTCAAGCGCTAACTGGAGGAACAGCCGGGCAGGGGGTGAGCACAGCTGGCTCGAGAGAGGCAGAGCCAGCTGTCAATCAGCCAGCAGGGTGAATCTCGACAACATTACCTGGATCTGTCCCGACCGCAGCGCTCTCAGCACATAGCAGGCAATAGCCAGCTATATACTGAGTTTTGGGTCAGCGGAGGACATTAGTATATGTCCTCCTGTGACCCTGAAGAGATCTATGAACCAAAAAAGGTTAGGCCATAGTTCTCTTTTAACGTGGTGGGCTGCAACACTAGTATTGGATAAGTGCATTGGGGTTGCATTCAAAATGAATATCACTGCACCATGGTGTGTGCTTGCTTGCAGTACTGTGCATAGCTTCAATACAGCCATGTGAATAGGCTCTACAAAAGTCCAGACAAGAGAAATCCATCTGGATAATGGTAAACCATTTCATGACTGCTCCCTTCTTTGTGTTGTAATATCAAAACTGTGCCTGCTGTCTCCCCTGTTGTGTTCTATTACTGGAATTCTCAAAGCCCAGAGAAATACTCACAGATGTGCAGTCAGATAGACAATATATGAAGAACCGCCATTTACCTAGTCTTGCATCCACTTTCTTGTTAGAGCCGTTGTGCAGGGTGTCAAAATCTGACAAAGTTAGACCTAGTGCACTCAGTGATCAGCATTAAAAAACAGAATTAACACACCCACTATGTTCCATTGCAATACAAGTTTGGATGAGAAAGCTTGTGTTCACTGGTGTCACTGTTACTCATCTGTGCCACCATATAACCATCCACATGGGCGCATGAGGCCATATAACATAAATTGCGGAAGTATTTCCATGCCCAGGATAACACAGCTGCTATGCACAGCCTCCCATAGTAGTGAATGGGCGTACACGGCCTGTTTACACTGCTACAACCCTGATTGCAGAGAGTCCGTGTTAAGGGCCATACAGGTTTACACAAGTAGCTGCATAAATGGACTTGCAACCAATTACACACATTTACTACTATGGGCAGCAGCTGTGTTGTTTACAATTACGCCAGCAATTCACATTATACGGTTTCATGAGTCTGTGTGCATGTGGCCTTAGGCAGGAAGCAAGATATAATTTAAGGCATTTTTCCAGCACGAATCAGTCAAATTTTAACATGGGGAGGTACAAGAATATAAAGGGATAAAAAGCTGTTTTCATATAATCATGGGCCACCAGCTTTTTGTATGCATCCGTATTAGCGAATTATCCCTCAGCCATGCCCTGGAAGCACTCGGATCCCAGATTCAGACTCAATTTACTAATTCACAAAGCCTAAACAGGGTTAGCCAAACATTGGCCCTCCAGCTGTGGTGAAACTCCAAATCCCATCATGCATCTGTCTCTGGGAGTCATGCCTGTGGCTGTCTGAGTCTTGCAATGCCCAAAAAAAGAATTCTGACTTTTCTGCGAGATTCACTTCCTGTATGCTTGTTCCAGGTCATTGACCCAGGAGTCAGACACAGACATTTTTGGGGAAAAAAAAAAACAGGAACAGCAGCCTACACATTTCTTTCTTAATGACAGTTCTGCTTTAAGATTCTACAACATTCTGTAGAAGGGTACACTTCTTAGATGTCAAGGATAGTGAAATACACTGAAAGGTACACATAAAAAAATGAGTCCAGTAATATATTTATTTATAATTTTTATATTAAATTCTATCTTTTTTTGTAGCTTTATGTAATGTTGAGTACGGCATAGTCTCTGGTTCCTATTGTATTTCCCAGTGCAACCAATGTAATATTGAATTAAGCCTCTTCACTGTCCAGTAGGATGAGGGCAGGAAGCATAACTTCATCAGCCATTTTTTCCTTCACTGATCATTACTGTGATTTGGGTGGAGGTGCTGAATTGTACACTGGGAGGATACGTACAACTACATCAGTGCGGTATATGCTGGGCAATACATTTAAAACGGAGCTTGTATCAAATCATTTTTTTTTTCATATTAAAACTGAATTCCATGAAGATATACAAAATACCAATGAGCAGTGGCGTCACAAGGGGGGGCGTGGGAGGTGCGGCCTTTGACATCCTTGACATCTAAGAAGTGTACCCTACTACAAAATGTTGTAGAATCTTAAAGCAGAACTGTCATTAACAAAGAAATGTGCAGGCTACTATTCCTGTTTTTTTTTCTGAAAATGTCTGTGTCTGACTTCTTTACCATCTGGGTCAATGACACCATTGCAGGGGTAACGCCAAAACAAGGGTGACACCATTGCAGGGGTGACACCAAAATGACTGGCAGTCATTTTGGTGTCACCCCCTCTAAAAGGTTGAGTACTCAGTCATGGAACGAGAGCCCGACAGTGTCAGGAGAGAGGAGGGGACCCCGTGGCATACCTCATCCCGCTGGGTGAACGTCCCCTCCTCTCTCTGCCTGCATCCATCACCAAGATCGTGACACCCGGCCTCGGGACGCCCCTGCCAATGAGTGCAGTTATGTATTTATTCAAATCTCTAATGTAGTCTTAAATGCATATACTGTCATTAACAGAGTTTGACTTGATTTTGGCCTCTTTCAATCCCGTTTACAGCACCACCCTCAATGGAAGAAGGAAAAGCAGTACTAGTACCCTGTTAAGCATTTTGTAATCTACATGTGCTAACAAAGACCATACTGACAGGAGCAAGGTGACCATTGCTGCTCCTCCATTGCCCCAATCACAGGCCAGGGGCAGAGAGGTGACCCGTTTTGCTTACGTGCAGTAAAGAGAAGTCAAGGTCACTGACCTGGCTGTGTTGTCTGGACGGGCCGTAAAAACCTCAGGACAGAATAGACACAAATACAGGTAAAATAGCTTTCTTATATGTAGTCCAATTATGTATTCAGCTGTCTGCCTAGAGTTCAGCATTAGCACAGCTCAGCCACACAGCACAGACCTTTCTGGCAGGGGAGGGCACCTAAACTTTCTCTGCTGCAGTTTCACTTTTACTTACTGGTCTCCTTTCCACTCCCAGCCTCTGACTGGTGACTGAAAGGAAAAGCAGCAAACTGATAAGCTTTCAGCTGATTTCCTATGCAAAAAGACATGGCCATTTTTCTTTAAGTACTGTCCAGTGCCAGCATTGACTTTCTGGACAGAAATGCTGGCTTTGAGATGACACAAGTATAACAAAATGCTCACACCTATGCGTTTTTTCGGCTGTTTTCACAAATGTCTGACACAGATCAGCCTTTGCCGCAGCCTCTCACCTTGCTACAAAGTCACATTATTGCAGTTTAATTATTGGGGGAGGGAAGACTGAGGAAATGCTTCCTTCTGCCTTCAGCAGATGATGACATCAGTTTGGCCTAGCCCAAGTCACTTGCCTGGAGCCCAAGAACTGGAATGGTTATAATGGGGAAAACAGTAAGCATTTTAACAAACCATATTGTTAAAGCGGACCTTTACTCTCAAAAATCTAATTCTACCAATGCATCCCCTTATGTATGAGGATTAATAATAACACAGACATCTCAGGTGTAAATGCTTTGATTTTGAAATACATACACTTGCAGAGCATTCACTTCCTGATTTGAAAGGGCAAAAGGACTTCAGTTTGCCAACGTATTGCATCTCTTCTGTAATGTCAGGGAAAGGCATTTTCCTCCCCTGAGATGATGTGCATGGTCACATGTCTAGTCACATGTGCCAGAAATCCAGGAGGCAAAAGGAGATCTAGTAATCTGCCCTTAGTAAACATGGCCACTGCCAGAAGACTGGGGCGGAAAAGAGAAATAAGTTATGCAAAGAATATAAATCCGGCAATTATCTAGAAGTATGTGTTTGTAGATTGTCATTACTAAACATTTCTAAAGGTGTGTTTATTGTTATTTGAACGTTATGGGTAAAGGTCTGCTTTAATGTATATTGTAACATGTCAGAAATGTACCGTATTTCTGCAGAATACATTTTTTGTATATACTTTGAATTCTTTGTTTCTAGTTTTTAACCTGGGTTCCGCTAAAGTGAATCATCATTCTAGAAACAAACATCGGAAAATTCATCAGAAATTTGGCATAAGTTAACTGTGCTGACCAATGTACATTTTTAAATTGTTTTGTATAAATGTTTTTTTTATGCTCTGGTTAGTGCTTGAGGGATGATCTCTTAAAAAATGAGAGGAGATCTAAAGCTAATAGCACTTTTTATTACAGCTCCCATTAGGATAATACATCTTATCACGCAGAGTTATGCCATACACTTACTAAAACAGAAAGTGAATATATAAAAAGGGTATTTTATTTTTTCTTGGCTACAAAAATACATTCTGTTTACCGTTAGGATTAGCAAACATGTGAGCACGACTAACAACTCTAAGCATTTACATATATGTATACTCCGGAATAGTTCTCACAGGCTCTATCAACCTGCAATTGCTTTCCAGGGCTGTTATCTTTGAAAGCCAGGGTTAAATGTGTGTGTGGAGATAGGAGGGCAAACTGTAAATAAAACCTCTCTGGGCCTTCTATGTGCATTGCACATTCCTTGAAGCTGCCTTAGTATACATATCTTTCATTTAAATACAAGCAGATTAGGCGGTCATCGTATATGACCAGTTCATGGTGCTGCAAGAAAGAAAAAACAAAAAGTAACCAAAGGAGTTTACAAAAAAGAAATCTGAAAAGAGGAAAAACCCAGAAAACTAAAAGGTCATTTTGTGAAATATGGTTTCTTAGCATGAATACAAGAGATTACAAAGGTAGAGTTTGTGGATTGGTTTGGATTAATCTGGTTTTTCTACTCCCGCCAAAATTAAAAAATATATAAATTACCAGACTTGAAAATACATATGTAAATACATATAAAAATAAACATCTAACGGATATATCATGCATGCGTTGTATGCAAACTGTGAATACTAATTTGTAGAAAAAAAGCTTTTTTTTAAACTTCACCCACAAAATATTTCCAAATTTTTTACCAGGCTATAATAGACTTACAAAGAACCCTGCAATGTTGAAGTGCAGCATTAAAGTAGATATAACTGAAGTGCAGCATTAAAGTAGATATAACTGAAGTGCAGCATTAAAGTAGATATAACTGAATGACATTTAGTTTCCTACAGTGCTTTGTATTGTTAAACATTGTCTTTTTTTAAATAAAATTCTTATTTCCTTCATGTTTTTATCATTTGTGGCATCTTAGTGCCACTGATCGTTCTGTTCTCATGCATGTACTTCAGGGATGGCTGCATAGCATTTCTAAGGAAGGATCTCCTAATAGTGACAACAGTGGACCATGCTGTTTAATGCGCATTGAAATGACTTGTAGTCTCCAATGAAATCCTGTATGGCTGGGTGACGGGGCATCTTGAGACAGGAACAGAGAGAGCGTTGTCACCCTATTACATGAAATGCCTAAACACGGACTTATTGGCAAGATCACAAGGTATTATTTAATGAAAGCCGCAGATTAAAAATGGCTTTTGAAATCAAATTACCAGGTTAAAATATACATACAATTTCAGACTCAGTGATTAGGTTTGCATATATTATAGGAAATTAGGAAAGTGTCTGAAAACTGTAAGATTAAAGAAAGATTTGAGGAAAATTGTTAAAATGTGCCAACAATAAAAATGTTGTCCTATTGGTTAAAAAAAAATCCCGCCTTTGTTCCATTGAGAATCATTTATTTTACCAAGAAAAGTTAAAGAACAGAATATTTTAAATGTGGTTTATTGATAATATTGTATGAAAACAAATACAGACAGTGCTTTAACAGGTCCTCAGATACCCACATGTTTTATTATACCAGGGTGAAATAGATATACAGTAGATATTACCCCAGCAGAGGGAAGAGCTGTATGATGTCTTGCATTTTTATGATTTTTTTTGTTAAAACCTAACTGTACTGAAAAATTATTTTTTTCCCACCCTACCTCCTACTCACATCTAACCTATCCTGCAAGGCTTTTGTTTCCCCTTAGCATGTTAAGTCAGATATACTAATCTTGGATCCCCCTCTAGGTCCCGTTTCTGGGTGGGGGGGACCGCAAATCCAGTGATGCGATGGTGCCTGAGACCTTCAGTCCCCTTCACTCCCCTCTCCTGGATCATGAGAGGATCCTTGCCAATGGACATTTAATAGGAAGTGTTGACGTCAGCGCCTGCATGATGTGGACACTACCTATTAGATGTTCATTGGTAAGGATATTAAAAAAGGACCCAATCAGGAAGGAACCAGAAGAGGTTAAGACTCAGGGCTGCAGTGTCACATGACCATTACTTGAGGTAAGTTAAAAAAAACCGTTTTAGATATTTTTAATTTCAACAATCAACAACAGATTTTTTTATAATTCAACAATCAGATAGGGAGGAGTGGGAGGGAAGCAGTTGAGCTTTTAGGGCAGCTTCACACCATTTTCTGGACCAGATCGGGAATGCACTGCGTTGCGTTTTTGCCGCGTTCACTTTTAGGTCTTGCTGGGGGACCTCTGCAAGACCTACAGATAGCCAGGAAAAGAGTAGCACAATGCTTGTACTTAAGATACATGACTTTACCACAGTTGTTCTTTTCAGAACTGCTCATATGATCATAGCCAGGGACATCCTGGGCAGCAGTGCCTCTACACTTGTCCATCTTCCTATGATTGTTCTTATATTGCCCATGACCCGGACCATACACCTCTGGGCAGGCTTCCACAAGTTCTACAAAGAATTCGGTGTCCACTTCAGCCATCATGGTTCCTATCTTCACAAATCTCTCTCTCCACAAAAGAAGGAAGTTCAGGGGTGATGAGATCATCCAAACCAGCCATAAAAAAAAAAAAAATCCCATTGCGTTGCGTTCCGTTGTTGACGTGTTTGTGCGTGTTCCGGTGCGTTCCGGATCAGACAAAATGTGACAGTATTTTTCTGGTGTGGTCTGGAACTGACTGCGATGGTGTGAACTGAGGCCAAGAAGAGCATAGGGATACATTAGGATGCATTTTGGGTCCGAAAATAATCTGGTCTGGTGGTGGTCTGGAGGTGGTGTGAATGGGCCCTAAAGGTTGTCTGTTGTCTACCAGTGTTAATGGTTGTACAGTGGTCACTAAAAATTGTTATCTACAGACTGGTTTGTGTTTACAGATATTGTGGCAGTATTTTCTATGAGACCACTAGGGTTGCTCCTACATCATACCCCTCTAATAAAGGGATAGTGAAAGAATGATTGAATCACTGGGCATTGGATCTTATGGTTGCATGCCATCTAAAACCCTCAAAAGCAGGATACTATATGTGATAGATTTCATTGACATCTAGGGGCCCAAAAATTGATGAAATTAGTTTTCTTTCAAACAGAGCCTCTCAGAAGAAGTAAGACATAGGTAAAAAAGATTTGTCCTTTAGATATTTATTTTTTGTGTTTTTTTTATTTTCACGTTTCTAAGGTCCTTTTTTTTTTTCTACGTGCATGTGAATTGCGGAGACATCAGCCACATACTGTAAGTGCAGAAATAATCTCTTAGCAAGTGAAAGAGATACACAAAGTAACAGAGTAAAGGGAGACAGTATCTCATTTAAACTCCTTGTCGGGTTTCAGCTGTGCCAAGGTAACTGATATACGGCCTCTGAATGTGGCTTGACATTTGCAAATCCTTGGGCATTTAAATGGCTATTTGATATGCACACACTGGCCTTGGAATTTAATTTGATGTTTACACAGGCGGCATGTTAATGTAGAGATCATATAATCAATTTAATCGTTATTTTCAAGATGCATGGTACCCATCAGGGTTGCTATTAGAAACATTTGCAAATCTTTCTAACTGTATTAAAGTGTATTGAAACCCAAAAGCAAAATGTAAGATATTGCAGATTAACAGTCCTTAGACGCGGTGACTGAATTTGTTTTCTTTTTTGGGGGCTTTTTTCCTTTATTTTCTCCTGGTGATTCGTCCAGTAACACACTTCCTGTTTTCTGGTGGCTATACTCTATGGAGGAGCAATGGAGCCACTCTTGGGCAGCAGCACAGTCACTCTGTGGGGAGGGTAGTGTGGGATGGATTGAACACATAAATAAATCTGAACTCTAGCTAACCCTTTTAAACACTTACAGAAGCAGTTTTTTTTCCTTTAGGGAAAAAGGTTTTGCAATAAATGAATAAAAGCTGACTATTGTAAGCACCCCTATCAGTGTTAAATGGTTTGTCTCAACCCTCTGGCTATGTTCACACCATGTCTGGAGCAGATCTGCAAACGCAGTGCAGTGCACTTTTACGTTGATTTTGCAGCGTTACAGTTTTTTTTAGCTTAAAATGGGCAGTCCAGTGTTAGTGCGTTTGCATGCAGTTTTGATGCGTTTGCATGCGTTCAAGTGCATTCCAGACCAGAGAAAATAAGACAAGCAGTATTTTTTTTGGGATGGACCGGAACGGACTGCGCTGATGTGAACAGAGCCCAGAAATACCATAGAGATACATTAGGATGCTTTTTTGATCTGGGAACAAACTGTTCTGGTCTGGACATGATCCGGACATGGTGTGAACAAGCCCTCGGTCACTTTTGCTGGACAGCTTGGCCTGGAAAAGAAATATAACAGACTTACTGGCTGGCTCAATGGGTGAATATAAATGGGAAAAAAAGGTCTGAAAAAAGAAAAAACTATTGCAGCCACAACACTTAAGGTTGGTAATCTGTAATTTATTACAATTTTGCTTTTGTGTTTGAAGGGACACTAAACTCTGGAGTTAAAGTATAATTATCTACTAGCATGCTGTAGAGATATGCAAAAACATAAAAAAAAAATAATAAAGTAATGACTTACCTGTGTCTCCGCCGCTCGCTTCGCCTGAAGATCTGGAGCTTCTCGAGCGGCCAAGCAGGATGATGGGGCAGGTGCTTGCGCAGTCAAGATCTACGGTGGGGAGAAGAGGAGAGACACAGTGAGGGTCAATGCACGCAGCCGGGAGCATGCACATTGGACAGACACCGTGGGACAGGAAGGGACAAGAAAAGACAGGCGTCCGTGCTGGATCAAAGACCGGCACCAGCGCTGGAAGGATTGCTGAATAGTGGAAATGGAAGGAAGATGGTCGGAGCAAGAGGCATCATTTAAGGTAAGTCTTCAAAGCAGCATGGGGGGGGGGGGGGGTGGGCTTTATAGGGGG
>NW_017307757.1:358040-363226 GCF_000935625.1 Nanorana parkeri
TAAATCTTAAAAATATATATAAGTGCCTTAACTATTAACAAAAATGTATCTTAATCGTATATCACTTGGCTGTAGATCCTCAAATCATCTCTGAATTGGTGCTGACACTTTCCTTCCTTCTGGAGGGCGGCTACTTTTGTTCCCCATTGTCCCTGTGTGTGTTGTAAAGTAGCAACTGCTCCAAGCTTGCTCCTGTGATGGGCTATAACTTCAATACAAATTAGCATGAGATTGTAGTCTATCAGAGAAGTGAGCTTAGAGTGGTGGTTACTTTACAACACACACAGGGACCCTGGGGAAGTAGCCATTATTCCAAGCTCACTCCCATGATGGACTACAAGCTCAAGTTTTTCTTGAAATACTTTGTGCTGAAATGTGCCCCCTTTCCCATCTCATAAAAATAATTCATGATAATATTCCATTTATAATTAATTCCTTTTTTCAACCACTGGATCACCAGGGAATGTGTCCACTTTTTTTAGTGTCCATTTCTGTGTGTGATATTAATTATTAGTGTTTGTGTGTGCATTTGTATGTGTTTGAGGGTGTGTGTATTAGTGTGTGGATTTCTGTCGGTGTGGAAGTGGTGGATTTCTCTGCGTGCATATTGTGTGTGTGCGTATTTCTGTGCGTGTTTATTTCTGTGTTTGTGCGTATTTTTTTGTGTGCATTTTCAGTGTGCGTATTTCTGTGTGTGTGCCTATTCCTGTGCATGCGTGTTATTCTCTGTGGGTGCGTATTTCTTTGTGTGCATCTGTGTTTGCGTATTTCTCTGTGTATGCCTATTCCTGTGCATGTGTGTATTTCTCTGTGTGTGCGAATGTGTGAATCTGTTGATCCTCTATGTTTAAAATTGAAACCTGTGATGGGAAAAAAAGCACACACACATACTGACACTGCACAGATATACACATGTATACATACTTATATGACACACACATACCTACATCACTCACAGAAATCCTGACAATACACACATACAAAAGCATCACCAAAACAAATCTGACATTGCATACAAAAAACCCATCACAAACACATATACTGACATTATAAACACACGCAAGCATTACCACTGGCACTGTATATAGTTACATTTTGTTTTGAAGTATGACATTTTATTAAATTTGACAAGTGGTCCCCATGGGAGAAGAAAATTTGTCCAGTGGCCCCGAAGTGAACGGAGTTTGAGTCCCCTGGTATAACTGTTTTGGCAGTTAAATAGAGAAGTTCAGTGCAGGACAAGATTCTTTGACAACCAAGGGAAGGAAGCCAAAGTGCACCGCCCTCTTCAGCCAGTGTTAGAAATAAGGGAAGGGGTTTTGTCTATTGTGAGTGAATGTCTTGTGTAAGAATGGCATTACATAGTGTGTGAAATATGTTTAAATCAGAAGGTAATTGTGATGAAACAAAAAATGGACACGTGGTTTGAGAACGCAAGAGAGTGTTTTGTTGTTGTTGTTGTTGTTGTTTTGCTTTGAGCAAAAGGAAAGTTGGACTCCTTTAACTTGAAAAGGAGAAAAAAAAGATTCCTTGAGCTTGGAAGCATCCACTACATTGTAGTGTGCACCATCCACAGATCTTCCTACTGAGAAAGTCCCTTATTAAAAGTAGTATTCAATAATGAATCAAGATTAAACAAATATACATTACCCGGCAACATTTTTCTGTACATTATTGTCCAAGCACTTAGTCACCATATTTCCAAACAGCTCCAACTCTCTCAGCGTGTCCAGTACAAGATCAGATGGGACAGAGCAGTTAGAATCCTAAATCAGGCAAGAATGGGACAATATTCCTCTCCCAAAACTCCAGCAACTGGTCTCCTCAGTTCCCAGACATTTACAGAGTGTTGTTAAAATAAGAGGGGAGGGTGCACCCTGCTAAACATGGCCTTGTCCCAACTTTTTTGAGACGTGTTGCTGCCATCAATTTCAAAATTACCTTATTTTTTTCTTAAAATGGTACATTTTCTCATTTTAAACATGTGATATGTTTTATATCTTCTAGTGTGATCAACATATAGGTTCATGAGATTTGCAAATCATTGCATTCTGTTTTTATGTAGATTTTTTTTTTGAATTGGGGTTGTAGTATGAGTTACTATGTCCACAATCCTGAATGAACAGGAAGTGATGTAGAGCACTTCCTATTCATTCATAATTGGAGACACAGTAAACATACTATGTCCTCAATTACTTCCAAACACTCAACGATCAGCTGATCATTGAGTGTTTGTACTTCACTCTTCATCCTGACTCGCTGTCCCAGGAGACTGAGCGGGCGCTGCAGGATGCACCGCAATTTCAGCTCGCAAAATTGTACATTCGACATTTTGCCCAAAGTGCCATTTTCAGCCGCCACTGCTACAAGCTCTCTTTCATGGTGGACTACAATCTCATGTTTAGTTTACTAATTTGTATTGAGATTGTAGTCCATCACTTGAATGAACTTAAAGCGGTGGCTACTTTACAACACACACAGGGACCATGTGAAACAAAAGTAGCCATCCTCCAGAAGGAAGGACAGTGTCAGCACCAATTCAGAGATAATTTGAGGATCTACAGCACATTTTTGTTAATAGTAGAATTTTTTCCAGATAGAGTACGGATACTTTTCCTCAAGTACTCGCCGATAGCAATTACAGATAACCTTTTTTTAGTGTCATGTGACAGTTTTTCTAAAACAATGCAGACTTATGATTTTAGGACAGTGGTGGAGTACCGGGGCCCGTTCGCAGTTGTAACCGCTGACCCTGGTAGTTCTGCCACTGACTCCAAGCTGTAGAGAGACTACAAATCCTAGCAATACATTATACAGCAATGCAGAATTGCACCGCCTATAGGGGACTACAAATCCCAGCAATACAGAATACCATCAGCTATAGAGGACTACAAATCCCAGCATTACATTATATAGCAATGCAGAATGACACCGGCTAGAGGACGACAAATCCCAGCAATACAGAAAGGCACTGGCTATAAAAGGACTACAAATCCCAGTAATACATTATACAGCAATACAGAAAGGCACTGGCTATAAAGGACTACACATCCCAGTAATACATTATACAGCAATGCAGAATAATATGAAGCTACATGCGCTGTGTTGCTCCAGGGTGGCAACCTGGTGTCTCCAGGGTCTCAGGTGGGCTGTGGAGGGTCTCAGGTTGGCTGTGTGCAGACTAGTTAGGTGGGCTGTGCGGAATCTCACCAGGGGTTTGGAGACGGGATCCACAAGAAGGAGGAGGTAGAGTACATGTGCGGCCGGCACTGTAAGCAGCACCACGAGGTCCCCAGCAAGAGCGGGACCTTATGGCAGACAACACCTTATGTGTTTAAAAATTTAAAGCACTGTTATTGGAGTACTCGTGAAAATGCCCAGTATCGGCACCAATTGGTATCAGCTCATCCCTAGTTAATAGTTAGGGTACTTGAATGCATTCTTAGATTGAGCTCCTGAGTTTAGTATCACTGTAAAATAAACCTGTAACACAGGCAAGTCACATTAAAATGCACAATGGGGCTGCACTGAGTGGCGTAATTCTTCAAGGGGTCACATTATGTCTGCATTGGGCAAAACCTACATAAATTACAGTAAATTATTAACAGCTTGGGAGTTCATTTTATAGTAATAATTGTAACTTACATTTTGTCCCAGAGAAGGGGCCTCAAAACTTTTCCTGAAATATGCTGCAAGAAAATAATTGTTACCTTTTTGGTTGTTTTTTTTTGGAGCAGGATTTTGGGCAAGCTTCTCTAACAATTTCAAAGTGAAAGTGGAGGGACAAAGTGGGGACTGAGCTTCTACATTAAAAGGATAAGTTCACCCTTTGCAAAAATTAATGGAATGCATAAAATAATTTAGAGAATGTGGAGAAGCCTGAGCTTTGCAGCTGTGATCGAGTGATCATGAGTGCAATACCCTCCATATGGTGCTCTGCCTGGGAGAGAATGTGGAGAAGCCTGAACTTTGCAGCTGTGATCGAGTGATCACAATTGCAATGCTTTCCAGGCTTGCATGCAAATATTAAAGAAATGCATATTTTTATATATATTATTAATTATGCACTTCTTTAATTGTTGCAAAAGGTGAACTTGTCCTTTAACATACAATGCAGAACACAAGCTCTGAGATCTTTAACCCTTTGTTAGGACAGATTGGGGCCAATTCAATAAAGCATTTGCAACACTTTTCTGTAGTTATAGCCGTATTAAAAAGTAAATGAGCCAAATGTCACAGACAAGATTCTGTCTGAGGCAATTCTGCAACAGATTTATGTACAACTGACAGTTACATACTGTATATTTGTCACAAGTTGCGCCACTTCATGCACAGACAGGATACAGATTTCTAATGAGTGTCTATGATACTCATGAATTCCAAAGGTAGTGTTAAATCTAGTTTTAGGTGGTTAGGAATATGGCAAAATGAGGAGGGATACCAACCTCGGAGTAGTTACTGATAAAAAGAATTATTGACAAAATAGTGGTGGATTACATACCTTGACAAGGAATAGAAGCCAGTGACAGAGAACAAAAAGAAAGATTTTTTTTGCTTGCAAAAAATATTTTTTACAGGGGTTGGCAATTGAAACACAGGTAAGAAAACAGAGTAATCATTATTTTGTTTCTTGAAAAAAGGAAATAACATGGGTTTCTTCCTTGCCACACACTTGTCCACCACTGCAACATCATATTGCCACGTGACTCAGACATGTTAAAAATAAGTAGTAATTCTACAGAGCATAACCATAAGCAAACAGCTCTCTGAAAGAGCTACTTGTTTTACACAACAGATCTGGAAGTATATTCCAAGGTGGAGTAGGGACTGGTCAGTGAATGATTTCATCACAGCCAACTTGAACATGCACTGCAATATACAGTATCTAAACTAAGGATCCCTGTTCTTTTAAGTTTGCATGCATGGCAGTCCCTATAATGAAGCAGCCTGAGACTGTTGCCTCAGACATAATTTTTATGTGTCATGTAGGGGGGCAGCATGGCATGGTCGCTCTGCTGCACGTTTGCAGTGTATCTGCTGCCCCTTTCCGGCCAGAGCGTCCCAGGTTGCTAAGAGCCAGGCAGGGAGAGATGAAATGGTCATACACATCTCCCCACCAAGCTGTTAGCAACCTGGGATGCTCTGGCTGGCGTCTCACCCAGCTCCTGGCAATCAGGGAGCTGGGC
>NW_017307757.1:363302-366022 GCF_000935625.1 Nanorana parkeri
GATATTGTGCATTTCCTCTCTCATATTATGCAAAATAGGGGGAGAAGTATTTAAGAATAGTTCAGGTGTGCCAATACACCCAAAAACAGCATATTACATTTGTGATTGACATTTGCTTCTCTGGATCTGAAAATGTGCATTATGCAGCCAGGCTCATTGCATGTAGTATATTTGTAAAGGGCACTACTGTACCTCACTTATTTTTTGACTACGTTATCAATTTTTCTTGTTATATCTTTTTTTGTATGCATTTTAGTGTGCTAAATTGCATTAAATAAAAAAAGTTTAAAAAAAGATATAAAAAGGAGGCTTGTAGCTGTAGAGCCGTTCATTCCAGGTAGCTGTTTCAATATATTTGTAACACAAACAGGTCCCCATTATATCATCAAATTGCTCCGAATAGCTTTGTTTGCTTAACATATACTCTATAAAGTTAAAGCTTTAGCACTTTTGTAATTTTAATGGCAGCCACATGATTGTCACACATTCTTGCAGATATATCTACGTATAACCTACGTGTACTAAATGTAGGTCCTCAGTGAAGGTAACAAGAGAAGCATGTCCACAGTTGCACTGTAACGTTACTTATACATTCCCACAACTTTATTAGGTATACATGTTCTTGTAAAAATCTTTTACCTGCTTGAATGATTCCTGCTATGGATTCTACAAAGTGATGGAAGTGTTTTGGTCCATGTTGACACGATTACAAAGAAGCTCCTGCAGATTCATAGCCACACATTCCTGCTGAAAACTTTCAGTTCTGCCTCATTCCAAAAGGATTTATGTAGTGTGCGCCAATTTTGCGGATCCCAATTTCCTTATAGCCATCATTTGTTCTTGGCCTACAAGAGTGGCAACCAGTGTTCTGCTCGTGGCACCCTTAAAAAGTATGCAACTGGCACCCCAGTCTACGATGTAAGGGGGACCCCATGCAAAAACATTTAAAAAAAAGTGGGGTTGTATCCTTTGCAACCATCCTTTCCAATTAAGAGCCCCCTTCACATCAAAGCCCCTCTTTTACTTCAGAATTCTCCCTTTCACATCAGAGTCCCCCTTCACATAAAAAGCTGCCACCTTTTACATCATAAACCCCCTTTATATTAGAGCCCCCATTTCATACCAGAATCGATCCTTTGACATCAGTTACCCATTCACATCAGAGTCTCACCATCACAAAATTTCAAGGCACCCCAGTGTGCCACCGCACCGTTGTTAAGAAAGGCTGCTTTAGTCCATCCGCTTTAAAACTTGATCTACCTTCTGCACACTATTATTGTAAAGAATATTAGTGCAGTTGTGAATAGTTTTTGTTTTTACACAATTTTCTGTACCTCTAATGCTGTAAAATTCCAGGTGGTGAGCAGTTCCTGAGATGCTGCAAACACCATGCACTAATAATTACTCTATGATAAACATGGCTCAGATAACACATCTTCATCATGGTAATATTTGGTCACACTACTCAACCTTTTTTTTTGTTCTTTAAAAAGTTATTAAATTCTTTCACACTTTGAACAAAATTAAAAAAACATCATGTGCACTATATGTTTGATATTAGGGTTAATATACCAGACAAAACATATTATTCTGACTCCGGTTGTTGTATTAGCGATTTATATATTGCCGAGACCTCTACGCCTAGCCTGTATAAGGAGATATAAATCACATCAGACAATCTTTATCAGATAGCTGAACTCACCAAATACCTTTTCATCCATGAAGATTATTGAATGCAGCAGGTTACAGCAAACAGCATGTAGCGGATTAAAAACATGGTATTTGCAGGATGGTATTGTTTCCCCCATGCGAGCATATTTACATGTGGTCATCAGACAAGTAGCCATTGTGATGCCACAAAGACAATGTGAGAAAAAAAAGGGGATATGAGAGTGAACACAGAAAAGGATGGTGCAATAACCAAAATAACTACAAGATGGCAGTATATAAACCAACTATGTTACTGCTCATGATGCATGGCTTAAAAGGAGAACTATGAGGTGAGTGCTTTTCACTCACCTCATAGTTCTAGCCGACCTGTGACAGAGACTGTCACAGGTCGGCTGAAGTAGATCGGGAAATGAGCGAATACCGGCGTTCGCTCACCTCTCGATCCTGTCACGGCTCTCTGCCGTGACAGGGGAGGGGCTGGATTCCCCCCTCCCCGCTCTGATCCGCCAGCGCTGACTGGCGGAACGGGAGGGGGCGGGTACAGTTGGCCCTGCCTCTAGATAGGCAGAGCCAGCTGTCAGTCACGCAGCTGGGCGGATCCCGGCACAATTGTCGGGATCCGCTTCAGCTGCGGCGTCTCAGTATACCGCGAGCAGCAGCTCTCGGTATACTGCGGCGTCTCAGTATACCGCGAGCTACAGCTCGCGATATACTGAGCCTAGGGTGACGGAAGGACGCTAGTTTGTGTCCTCCCGTTCCCCTAAGGAGAACTATGGGGAAAAGCTTTAACCCCATAGTTCTCCCATAAGGAAAATTCTCAATTCTGAATATTAACCACGACTATGCATTGTATTAGATTCTCATACAATAGAAGCAACAGCACACATTTTCTGTTTCCATACTACAATACTATTGGTAATCAACAGTTGTTTCATGCCTATACAAACATCACATAGACAAGAAATAGATTTAATTTCTGAAGATCTGAAATAATTGTGTACATCAGTCCAGACTTCAAGTAAGCCAAAAAAAAAAAAAAACCTCTCAAT
>NW_017307757.1:369840-375892 GCF_000935625.1 Nanorana parkeri
GATATTGTGCATTTCCTCTCTCATATTATGCAAAATAGGGGGAGAAGTATTTAAGAATAGTTCAGGTGTGCCAATACACCCAAAAACAGCATATTACATTTGTGATTGACATTTGCTTCTCTGGATCTGAAAATGTGCATTATGCAGCCAGGCTCATTGCATGTAGTATATTTGTAAAGGGCACTACTGTACCTCACTTATTTTTTGACTACGTTATCAATTTTTCTTGTTATATCTTTTTTTGTATGCATTTTAGTGTGCTAAATTGCATTAAATAAAAAAAGTTTAAAAAAAGATATAAAAAGGAGGCTTGTAGCTGTAGAGCCGTTCATTCCAGGTAGCTGTTTCAATATATTTGTAACACAAACAGGTCCCCATTATATCATCAAATTGCTCCGAATAGCTTTGTTTGCTTAACATATACTCTATAAAGTTAAAGCTTTAGCACTTTTGTAATTTTAATGGCAGCCACATGATTGTCACACATTCTTGCAGATATATCTACGTATAACCTACGTGTACTAAATGTAGGTCCTCAGTGAAGGTAACAAGAGAAGCATGTCCACAGTTGCACTGTAACGTTACTTATACATTCCCACAACTTTATTAGGTATACATGTTCTTGTAAAAATCTTTTACCTGCTTGAATGATTCCTGCTATGGATTCTACAAAGTGATGGAAGTGTTTTGGTCCATGTTGACACGATTACAAAGAAGCTCCTGCAGATTCATAGCCACACATTCCTGCTGAAAACTTTCAGTTCTGCCTCATTCCAAAAGGATTTATGTAGTGTGCGCCAATTTTGCGGATCCCAATTTCCTTATAGCCATCATTTGTTCTTGGCCTACAAGAGTGGCAACCAGTGTTCTGCTCGTGGCACCCTTAAAAAGTATGCAACTGGCACCCCAGTCTACGATGTAAGGGGGACCCCATGCAAAAACATTTAAAAAAAAGTGGGGTTGTATCCTTTGCAACCATCCTTTCCAATTAAGAGCCCCCTTCACATCAAAGCCCCTCTTTTACTTCAGAATTCTCCCTTTCACATCAGAGTCCCCCTTCACATAAAAAGCTGCCACCTTTTACATCATAAACCCCCTTTATATTAGAGCCCCCATTTCATACCAGAATCGATCCTTTGACATCAGTTACCCATTCACATCAGAGTCTCACCATCACAAAATTTCAAGGCACCCCAGTGTGCCACCGCACCGTTGTTAAGAAAGGCTGCTTTAGTCCATCCGCTTTAAAACTTGATCTACCTTCTGCACACTATTATTGTAAAGAATATTAGTGCAGTTGTGAATAGTTTTTGTTTTTACACAATTTTCTGTACCTCTAATGCTGTAAAATTCCAGGTGGTGAGCAGTTCCTGAGATGCTGCAAACACCATGCACTAATAATTACTCTATGATAAACATGGCTCAGATAACACATCTTCATCATGGTAATATTTGGTCACACTACTCAACCTTTTTTTTTGTTCTTTAAAAAGTTATTAAATTCTTTCACACTTTGAACAAAATTAAAAAAACATCATGTGCACTATATGTTTGATATTAGGGTTAATATACCAGACAAAACATATTATTCTGACTCCGGTTGTTGTATTAGCGATTTATATATTGCCGAGACCTCTACGCCTAGCCTGTATAAGGAGATATAAATCACATCAGACAATCTTTATCAGATAGCTGAACTCACCAAATACCTTTTCATCCATGAAGATTATTGAATGCAGCAGGTTACAGCAAACAGCATGTAGCGGATTAAAAACATGGTATTTGCAGGATGGTATTGTTTCCCCCATGCGAGCATATTTACATGTGGTCATCAGACAAGTAGCCATTGTGATGCCACAAAGACAATGTGAGAAAAAAAAGGGGATATGAGAGTGAACACAGAAAAGGATGGTGCAATAACCAAAATAACTACAAGATGGCAGTATATAAACCAACTATGTTACTGCTCATGATGCATGGCTTAAAAGGAGAACTATGAGGTGAGTGCTTTTCACTCACCTCATAGTTCTAGCCGACCTGTGACAGAGACTGTCACAGGTCGGCTGAAGTAGATCGGGAAATGAGCGAATACCGGCGTTCGCTCACCTCTCGATCCTGTCACGGCTCTCTGCCGTGACAGGGGAGGGGCTGGATTCCCCCCTCCCCGCTCTGATCCGCCAGCGCTGACTGGCGGAACGGGAGGGGGCGGGTACAGTTGGCCCTGCCTCTAGATAGGCAGAGCCAGCTGTCAGTCACGCAGCTGGGCGGATCCCGGCACAATTGTCGGGATCCGCTTCAGCTGCGGCGTCTCAGTATACCGCGAGCAGCAGCTCTCGGTATACTGCGGCGTCTCAGTATACCGCGAGCTACAGCTCGCGATATACTGAGCCTAGGGTGACGGAAGGACGCTAGTTTGTGTCCTCCCGTTACCCTAAGGAGAACTATGGGGAAAAGCTTTAACCCCATAGTTCTCCCATAAGGAAAATTCTCAATTCTGAATATTAACCACGACTATGCATTGTATTAGATTCTCATACAATAGAAGCAACAGCACACATTTTCTGTTTCCATACTACAATACTATTGGTAATCAACAGTTGTTTCATGCCTATACAAACATCACATAGACAAGAAATAGATTTAATTTCTGAAGATCTGAAATAATTGTGTACATCAGTCCAGACTTCAAGTAAGCCAAAAAAAAAAAAAAACCTCTCCATTTTGTCCAGGCATTGGGACCAATAAATGTGATCTGATATTCCCATTGAGCATATTGTTGTGCGTTTCCCAAAGCATGACAACGCTCAACATGAAAAATCCCATTAATTTTCAATGGTGCTCGTTCACACCTGCTGTCAACTGCCACTTATAGCTCTAAAAAGTAGCTTCTTTTCTGGGCAGAATCACAGACTTCAAATGGGAGCACCCAGAAAAATTAACAATTTTGGGCCTATCAATGGTCTTAAAAGGAAAAAAACTGAAGCCTTAAAAACACCACAAAAAATATGCTTCTACATAGCCTGAAATACACTCCGCTCAGGTGTGAATGCAGGCTAAATACAGCATTCGCGTTTACCAAAGTAACCACAACTACTGACATTCACGAACCACTGAAATGCGTAAAGAGATGCTGTCACCTTGCCTGTGGGTCCCCTGAACCCCTTATACTTGCCTTATCTGCAGTCCCTTGCAGCCGCTGGGCATACTTGACATTTCCAGGTCACAGAGGAGCATGCAACCTGCTCCCCTGTGCGGGTGGCTCAGGTCTAGCAGCCAATTGCTAGGCCTAAGTACTGTCACAAGCAGGGGCGTGGCATCACTGCTCCCCTGGGTTGCTGGCTGCAGAGGAGCCAGGCGCTGCAAGGTAGCACAGAAAAGGGGAACGGGGTTGCCCCCATTTTAGATAGGGTCACCTTGTCCATTCAGTGTCTCTTTAAGCCCAACTTTTAAGCTGTGGATGGAGTGGGTTACAAACTTTGTTGCGTTTTACTGCTGGATGGAAGACCAGTAGGGAGATTTCTCCTTCCTTCCTACCTTGGTGAGACTAGGACAAGAAATTAGAACAGGTTTTACTAAAACAGGAAACAAATTAATAATTATTATAAAGAAAAAAGACATGAATACATTTCTATTGAATCTTTCACTACCGTATATTTAAAAAATAAAAAGGGGGGGTTTGTTGCTTACTTTAACCTGAGAACTCCCATTGCTTCTGAACATACAAAGCAACATAAACCCAAGAGGCTGTAACCTTTCCAGTAACGTAAGCTACATTTGGCCTTTAAGTTCTGGGAGTTCAGACGCTAACAAGAATGTTTTCACTTTTTCCTTTCATATCTCTGAAACCTTGAGGCAAGCGCTTTTAGTTGTGAGGGCAAATAAACGCATTCTGTTTTTCCAACGTCATGGCTATGGTAATTCAAATATGATGTGTAAGAATACAGTACACTGTTTCTACATTATCTGTTCTCATTGTTCAAAACAGTTAAAGAAAACCTGTCCTCAGCTTGCTTTTTAAAAGCCCCACAAAATCCATCCATAGATCATCCATCCCTCTACATCCATATGGAAAAGCAGCTTAAGGATTCGGATAGGATGTCACTCCCTGAGCTGGATCCAGAGTAGTTGATGCCACCTCTATAGGCACCACAGCCAGATAGCAGAAGCAGGCCATCCATTCTCTTGTTGACTGGGACACTCCGCAAATACAGCTCCACTGGTAGAAGTTTTTTTTTTTTTTTAAAACAGTGTAAGAGGTAATAGGTACAGTTTCATGTTCTAGTTAGTATAGGTCTAAATAAAACTCAGGCTGTACCACAGGCTGTGTAGTTTGTTTTGGAACACTAAAGGCATCTATGAAAAGCTATTAAAAACAATGATTAGCCATGTAGGATTACTTACGAAAACTTGGTATAGTGACAGGTTTACTTTAAATAAGGAATGAGATTATGTCCATAAATTAATCTTGAGTAAATGTTTTGCCAATACAAACATACAGTTGAAACTGGTTGTGCTATTATGGTTTGCTGAAGGTTGCACGTATAGGAGACCAAAAGCAAATGGCTCACCTACACCTTTCCATTAGTTTCTTCGACATCCCATTAGACTATTAGAGTAATTTTATAAAAGTGTCCCCTATTTGGAGATGATGCATTTTAATACTTTAGCATCGCGTACGTGTGTGTTAAAAGTAACCAGACATAGGAGCCGCCATTGTCGACTTGCTCCATTGTCATTATACTCTTCAGGATTTTCTATATATTGATACAGAAGTATGCAGCCAGTGAAGCTGGAACCATCTACCTTCATGCTTGTTACAGGTCAGTGACTACTTGAAGGGGTAAACCAGAACTCCAGGCATACCACAAAACACATGGCTAAAAAAACATATTTGCACCGTTTAACCTGCCAAAGCATTTGTAATTCTTCACAGTCGGTCTTGTGATTTATATACCTTTGCTATAAAGGCACAGCCAGGAAGGTCATTCTACTGCTTCTTGGTACATCTTTACTGCTATCCGGATCATCTCCCAGCTATATGGACAAAAGGTGATGATGTTGATTCACTGTCTATTGAGCGGGCTGAAGATAAAATAAGGTGACATAAGCACGTCACCTGCCTGTCTATGCAGTATGGTAGGTGTGAGTAAATAGCAAATCAAAGCAGTACTACAAATTCTAGCAGATAAAAAGATACTGTATATTTACACGTTTACTTGAATAAGGCTTAAATGCTTAAAAAGAACTGGTCACAAAGAGAAATATTGAAGACACTGCTGACTACATTTGCAGGTTGGATGTGCCCAGTTTAATTGGCAAGACACTTGTACTAACTCCGTTTCTCAATAAGTAGGAAAACAAGGATGCAGAGGTCAGACTTTCAAATTCAAAATCAGCAGCGGCAGTTTCCAAATTTCTATCCTGACAGGTGCCCCTTTGACAAAGGGCATTTCATAGGGATACATTAATGTAGTCTATAGTTCAGACATTCAACAAGGAAAGCACCATAGTGCTAGGACAATGGCTCAGGTAATAAACCAAACCGGAAGCTATTTGTGCCCTTCTCACAGGCCTGTTATGAGACCTGTGACCAGAATCTGAGCAGATTATGCTGTAGGTGCAAAGTAACCTGGGTGTGGCACCTGTTTTGGGCAAGCCTTACATAACACTAAATCCTATTTGTGCAGTGTTAAAGAGGTCTACATCAACAAATGATTTACAATCAGCACGTCTGTACAAAATAGTTTTATTGGCAGTAAATAACAGAACAGTTCATACAAACAAAATGTAAATTTCAAGTACAAATTTTGTCCAGGAAAAAAAAAGGAGTATATGTGTTAGTCAATAAAAGGTCTTCTGTATCTTTCAATGATTTTATACATAAAAATCCATTTTTTTTAAAATATCATAGCTTTTGAATAACTAAGTGGATACAAAAAGTCAGAAAAAAAATCTGACTGCAATCAGCATGTTACCTTTGGTGTACTTGTTGGTGGATACAGACATATTCAAAGGGGGGGGGGGGGGGGAAAAAGACTAATTTATCACTACA
>NW_017307757.1:375944-396554 GCF_000935625.1 Nanorana parkeri
AGGGGGGGGGGGGGTGAAAAAGCTCAATTCTCTAGACATTAACACTAATCTATAGCTACCCCAAGGTCATTTTATATGTGTTTGAGCAGCAGGAGAACATCCGTAGCTGTAGTGCCCCAGCACTTGAAAGTGAGGCAAGTGTATTTTCCGATCACTTTCTGCTTAAGGATGGGACTTTGTCAGAGTGACCACCCGGGCAATATGAATAACAGAACCTGACTGTGCGTCAGAGTGACAGACAGAAGGGGCATTCCTCTTCTTGCCCATCTCAGCCCTACAATTACTCCCACTTCCTTTAGGTGACAAGGTCTACTGGAAGATGTAGTGCAGGGAGAAAATCATGTCACATTGACACGTTTTCCAGATTAATGGCAGTTTTAAAACCACTAAAATTTTGCTTTAAAGATCAAGAAATCAAATTACTACATCTCTATTTGTAGTAAGCCTCAGTATAACTATTTTTAGGTACCAATTAGCTTAAACCACAGGTTCACAGATATGTTTTCGTTTTCACTGCAACACAAAAAAGTGTTTCTAAATAGCTACTATGGGAAAACATGGAGGCTTAGTGGTCAGCACTTCTACCTTAGTTTAACACTGGGGTCCTTTGGTTTGAATCCCGGATAGGACACTATTTGCATGGAGTCTGCATGTTCTACCTGTGCTTGCCTGGGTTTCCATGGGGTACTCCTGTTTCCTCCAAAGACATGCTGGAAGGTTAATTGGCTCCTGTCTAAATTGGCCATTATATGTATGCATGTGAGCTAGGGACCTTAGATTGTAAGCTCCTTGAAAGCAGGGACTGATGTGAATGTGCAACTATGTAAAGTGATGGGACTGTATAATTATGTGATAATGTATTGTCTATAAAATATCACATAAGACACAGTGGCCTGGTGCAAGACTACTAGCAGTGATTATCCAAAGGAGACTTGCTGCAGCCCTGCAAGAATTGAAATGGGGGCAGGAAGGCAAGCGATATTAAACACAAGCCTTCTGCCTAAAATTAACAAATTTTGAAAATGTTGGTATTGTGGGAATTGGTTACTCTGTAGAAATACAGTTTGTATCTCTTTCAAAGAAGCTGCCAGCAGCATATTTTTACTTGAAAATATCTAATTAGAGAAGGGAACGAGCTATTCTGGTATACCCTTTACAAAAAAAATCTGTTTTTGCTTCCCCTCCTCCCCCAATATATGTGTGTTCATTTGCCAAATCTTTACAAGTGCCACTAATGAACTGATTGACTCTTGGAAAAACTGGCAAAACGCACATTTAGGAATTTATCTGGACAGGATCCAAGATTTTGCCATTCTCAAGTTAAGTTGGAATTAGATATGTTCATCCAATTAAAAAAATAAATAAATAAATCACTTTGCACTTGCACTGCAAAAGAAAAAAACTAAATGTGACAGTTTAAACAAATGAAACGCTTCATATCACAGGAATTCTTTTTAATATGTGATGCGACACGTGGCTAGCTATTCCTTTTACATATATGGCAATGTGTGTTTTAGATTTAACAGCCCATTTAGGGAGGAATTGCAGGATGATCCCAAAGTGATAAACAATGAAGACTTTTGTTTCCCTCCTACCATCTCAGGAAACTACAGGCTCAGTACGCCAGTACAGGAGCACAGCCAAATGGGACATTGCAATGGCACACGGAGGAGCTCACAAATCCTAAAATTTCGTACTATTTTATAGTCTTGCTAAGATTGGAAAATCCAACGCCGACACAGGTCAACAGCGCTTTCTCTGCTCCTTTACGCTCTTCGTACGTCTTGCTTTCAATTTTAAACATGATCTGGAAAAAGCTCCTCAAATGCCGCAAAAACTCAATCCTGCCAAACACACAGGAAAACAGAGTGAAAAAATGAATTCCCCATTTCAGCAAAACAGGACACTCCCTCCTTCAGTTTCTTGGCAACACTATGCAGCTTTCAGCCAGAACTGCCAGCTTTATGGATTTAGCCACTTATCAAAAAGCTACATTTCAGAATTTAAGAAAACACCATGGCTTTGAGCACATTATAAAACTAGTATTTTTCAATAGGAGAGATCAAACGATTAGATTGACATGCTGCAGCCTGAGGCTTCCTATGGAGGTTTGTATTCTGTTCAAAGAGACCAGGTGCAGTCAGTCTTTCGATGGCACCACCATTCTTCAGTTATCACAGTACTGTACCAATTACATATACAGCACCGGTACCATGATAACCGAAAAAGGACAGTTCACATTCTCAGACTCCGCCTGGGAAATGCTGTTCTATAGTACAAAAAAAGCACAAGTGATCACTTGATAGTCCCAGAGTCCTCGTCTAAACACAAAATCTAGGGCTATAAAAAGGAATTATCTGGATCAGCAGTTACACATCGCAAAAGCAAACTTACGTGTAAGGAGACAAAGGTCCAAGCAAGATTTTGGAGACATCTTGCTGCCCCAGGGTCATAAGCAGCAAAACTAAGCTCTGATTCACTGAATCCACGCATCCTCCCTGAAAAACACAAACACGTGAGTCTTTAAGACGGGTCAAGGGAGAACAGGCCCCAGGGATGGATACAAAATAGACAATGAACTGTAAACACAGAAATCCTTAGGCCCCGTTCACACCTTTCCGTTTTGTCGGGCGTTCAATGCTCTATGAACGCTCTACAAAACGTACAACCATGAAAATCCCATTGTTTTCTATGGGTATGGTTCACACCTTTCCGTATTTCCGCCCGTCCGAACGCCCTACAAAACGGCTGACGTCCAAACAAGTACATGTACTTCATTGGGCCGTTTTGGAGGGCGTTTTCCATTGGGATACAGCCAAGTTGCCTTCGGAATCGCGCGACGGTCGCGCGATTTTTTTTTTACTGCGAGACGCGGTAAAAAGACCGCGTGACGGTCGCGCAACAGACGTGCATACGTAATACGCCTAGGTGTGAACCCAGCCTTACACAAATGACTATAAGCTTTGGCAATCAGAGCACAGAGATTGACATCTAAGGGCATTACATTGTAAACCAAAACCATGTTAAAAGAAAAACCAAAATCAATACAACTAGCAGTAATGTTTATTTTAGAATTCTAGCTAATGGATCTTGGGTGTGTTGTAGCTACACTGCCCCTCAGTGGTCCAAATGGAGCACTGCATTTTAGGTGAGAAAAAAGGAAGTTTCCCATTATGCATCATCAAAAGCAGGCTAAAGCAGTATATTAGAACTCATAAGCGGAGACCTTTATACTGATGACACACAATATAATGCGTGCGCACACGCACTGAACTTAAATGGTGTCTGCAAAAGAACATGTGCAGCAGTCATTCCACATAAAAAAACTGATCGGATTTCCTTTAAATGGGTAGGCCTATTTTTAAGGGAAAGGAAGACCAAACTTTCATTTAATTGCATTACCTGTACTACAGAATACTTTTGTATCATATTAGATAATGCTAAAAAGTCAATCTGCAAATCCTAAAAAACATAAAATAGCAAATACTGCTCATGTGTCAGACATGTATCTATATATCTCAATCAGTTAGATGCACCGCACACCAGCCTTTTTCTAGCCGGTGCTGTCAATACAGGAATCAGTGTGCACAATTCCTTGCATATAACAATAGTCAGGCTATTGCAGCTATCCTTTCTTTTCACTACCTTCTTTCATACATTTGGGGAGTCTCCCACATGGCAAACAGCGAATGTGTTTACTTTTTTTTTTCCGCTGGCCACTCTTCCCTGACGGCCAGCTCTGTGGAGTGTACGGTTTAAAGTGGTCCTATGGACAGATACTCCATTCTCCTCTGTGGAGCTACAGCTCCCTCAGGGTTATCTTTGGTCTTTGCTGCCTCTCTGATGAATGCCCTCCTTGTCTGGTCCCTGTGCTTTGGTGAGTGGCCCTCTCTTGGCAGGTTTGTGGTGGTGCCTTATTCTTTCCATTTTTCCATTATGGATTTAATAGTGCTCTGTGGGATGTTCAAAGTGGTTTATATATTTTTTGAAATCCCAACCCTGATCTGTACTTCTCCACAACTTCGTCCCTAACCTGTTTGGATAGCTCCTTGGTCTTCATGGTGTCGAACCCCCAGTACTATACAATCGTACGACTTGTCTTTCCTGCATGTCGAAAACTTCAGTCGATCGTACGATTTTTGCAAGGTTGGTCGTTGGTGACGTTTCCGTACGTCAAGTCGTACGATTAACACTGCTCATGCGCAAACGAAAATATGTGCGGTCGATTACCGCAATTCATCCAGGTGTTTTTTTTTAACTAACGCTGATTGAACCTTGCGATAATCGGGGCAGGATGGGGCCGTTGTTCGATCAGACGAAATGTTTCGTTCAATAATCATAAGGTGTATGGGCACCTTAATGTTCAAAGTTTCAATTTTTTTTTTATATATAACCCAAACCTGATCTGTACTTCTCCACAAATTCGTCCCTGGCCTGTTTGGAGAGCTCCTTGGTCTTCATGGTGCCACTTGTATAGTGGTGTTGAACATTGAGATATATATATATTGTGATATTGGGGAGCTCACAGAGCACTCGCACAGGCTTTTCCATTAACAAAACGTCTTTATTTTCTGTTCAAAAGGCAGACAGTAAAGGAAGTCCAACATAAATAGCTTGCTGCAGCATATAACAGATATGGGCTCACCAATGCTCACCCTTCACAGGTTATCCTGTTCAGTGTCCCGGTCCCAGGACCTTACTGTTTTCCTCAACAGGATCTCTTCAGGAATACACTGGGCACTTTGAGCAACTTTGAGCAGCCTTTGATTTCACACCCATACACCTTGGGTGCCTGGCTCTCTCAGCCTCTCTAGGCCTTCCAGCCTCCAACACATACACAGCCTCCTGGCTTCTGGGTGGAGTCCGCCTGACTCCGAGACACCACCTGTCCCTCTTCCCAGCAGGAGCCCTGAACACACTCCAGCACCCTCCTCATGAGGGATGCACACAGGTGCAAAATCAGGTGCTGGCTGCCACTAAAGCCTGGACCCAGGAATGGAGATTTCATCCCTCCCAATGCTCTTTGAAATCTCCCAGTTCCAGGAACCCAAGCCAAATCAGGAAAACCTGGGAAGAACCTGCTCAGCCCCCCTGGCTGAGAGACCTGGGTGACTATATTGCCAAAAGACACCCTGGCATTGCCACAATATATATATATATATATATTTTTCCTATTTTGTTGCATTGCTACCTGGAATTTAAAATGGGTTTATATTTGGATTACATGCAATAGACATACACAAAATAATCCAAAAACTAATACGGCTTACCCATTTGTATTGCTATATTATATATATATATCTCAATACAAATGGGTAAGCCGTATTAGTTTATATATATAGCAATACAAATGGGTAAGCCGTATTAGTTTTTGGATCCATTTTGGATTATTTTGTGTATGTCTATTGCATGTAATCCAAATAAAAACCCATTTTAAATTCCAGGTAGCAATGCAACAAAATAGGAAAAATGCCAATGGGGTGAATACTTTTTGCAAGTCACTGTACCATCATGCTGTTGTGCTGAGGTCACACATACACATTAACAAATTAATGGGCTGCCTAGGATACCAAAAAGGTGTATGCACCATTTTGTTTTTGCATGTGACTTGTAGTACAACCATTTGAACCCAGCGTTACAAGCATTGTGCACTACTGAATTCCAAGTTTTTGCTGCCTAGTATGTTGCGGTTAACAAAAAAGGGCCATCTAGGTGTGGTCTGGGACTGTGCTCAGGTAACCCACAAGAAGCTGCAGCTTTTTGTTCTCAATATTGTATAATGCCTAAATTAATGAAAACCAGCTAAATTTTTCACTTCATTGTGGCTGGTGCTTATTCTGTATATCCCCTTTATAGGCAGTGACAAAGGGTATAAAGCAGTCATTCATGCCAAAGAAAGCAAGAATGACAGTTCATACATGGAATATAAAAATCCCTCTTCATATACAGTATATTTAAAATACAGTTAATTTCAAATGAAAATATATCTGCATCCATAGTCTACTAGATGCTATAATCCTTAAATGTAGTGCCTGCATTAGTTTTCTTTTTTCAAGCTTTTTTTCCCGTCACAGGGTTGGCTCCACTGCATTAATGGAGTCACCCTTGTACAGCAGCACTGTCATCCCGTGGAAAGGGTAGTGTTAGATGGACTTGACTAAACAAATTAAAGCCAAATACCAGATAACACTTTTAAACACTTACAGCTATTTTTTTCCCCTTTTGGGATAAAGATTTAATATAAATGGATAAAAGCCGACCATTGTAAGAAACGCCTATCAGTGTTAAAATGGTTTGTTTCAACCCTCTCTGCGCCACTATTGCTGGACGGCTCAGCCTGTTAAAGGGTGTTGAAAAATAATGGACTTAAGGAGAACTATGAGGTGAGTGCTTTTCACTCACCTCATAGTTCTAGCCGACCTGTGACAATGAGACTGTCACAGGTCGCCTCAGTAGATCGGGAGGTGAGAGAACACATGCCGGGTTCGCTCGCCTCTCGATCCTGTCATGGCTCTCTGCCGTGACAGGGGGAGGGGCTGGATTCCCCTCTCCGATCTGCCAGCGCTGACTGGCGGAACGGACGGGGGAGCCAGCTGTCACTCACGCAGCTGGGCGGATCCCGTCATCTACGTCGGGATCCGCTCCGGCGTCTCAGTATACTGCGAGCTGTAGCTCGCGGTATACTGAGCTTAGGGTAACGGGAGGTCGCTAGTTTGTGTCCTCCCGTTACCCTAAGGAGAACTATGGGGAAAAACACTGACCCCCATAGTTCTCCTTTAAGCTGGCTTTATACTTCATGAATCTGTCAAACTTCACTCAGTGGGTGGCACTCCAAAAATCAATGGAGCTGGGCTAAAAATAGTCAGATGTAGGCACTGTTCAGGTATTTTGAAGCCAGCAGGGGAGATTGTCTAAATACAATAGCCGCAGAGGGACATTTCTCCATCCATGCGGTTTAGCATGAATGGAGGAACTAGTTAGGCATTTTCCATTCAGCCAATAACCCCCTAAAAAAAAAGCCTAAAAAAAGGGAAACTAATGGAGCCACCACATTTAACGATTGGTAAGCTCCAATACATGATATTGCATTTGGGAAAAAATGACCAGCAGCCGGCACAAATATACTATGGATATCCTCTCATCACAATTCCTTGGTGCCCAAGTGAATACACTCTGGTACAGGGAAGAAGAAAGATTACACCAATTAAACCTCAGTTCCCAGTTCAGGTCGGACAAGCTTGAAAATGTCAAATAAATTAAATGCATAATATGGCAACATGCTGCATCCCAAATGAGATTTACCTTCACCTTCTGTTCCCAGTGACAGGGAATCACAGACAAGAACTGCTGGGATCTCATGGATGGAGACAGAGCACAACAAAAGTGTTTGTTTTTTGCTGTCTGTGCCCCCATCTGGGTGATTTCCTATCAGGAATGGGTGCCATTGAGACAGGAACACACAAAGCAATACAGATATTGTAATCCTTCCCCATTCTTCTAAATAACTGCTTTATTGCACTACAAGAAACGTTTTTGCTGGAGTTGGGCTTTAATAGTTTCTCCCGGCTGCACAGCACCAATCAAATACCTATGGCTATATTTTAGTTTAATGTGATTCTTAACAAGCTGAACCACGTACCAACTGCCTGCTATTTATTGGAGATTCCAGTGTTGACATACTGCCACCAGGAACTTGTGTAACACTACAAAGCTGAAGCATAGTGTCACATTCTTCACAATGCAGTACAAGCCAATAATTGGAAAGCCCAGCTGTGAGAGTGTAATGCCTTCTTTACAGCCTTATGGGCTCATGCACATGGGCATATTAAAATTCTCCCATCTTTTCTGGATCTTTCTGCCAGAAGCGGTCAGAAAAACTCCGCTTACAAATAGGCATTTTAGTGTACAAGAATTTGGAAGTGTATGCATGTAAACAAATTCTACTAATTAGAATATGAATTTATTCTAGCTGGTAGAATGGATTTGAGTGTGTGTAAAGTATGCCAGTAAGCTCCCATGCTGAACACACTTTGGGGCATTTTTTTTATGGCCCCAAACACTGCTCTAAAATCTGGATCTAAACTGCACAAAAGGATGAACACATTGGCTTAAAACAGATGCGTTCTGAGCCATAAAAAAAAGCCTCAAGAAGTGGCGTTTTCTCTGCCCGCGTGCAGGAGGCCTTAAAAGAGAACTACGGGGTTAAGTGTTTTTCCCCATAGTTCTCTTAAGGCTCCACAGGAGCACATATACTAACCTCCTCCCGTGAGCCAAAGCTCAGTATATCGCATTACTGTCGAGATCCACCCAGCTGCGCCAGTGACATCGGGCTCTGCCTATCTAGAGGCAGAGCAAGCTGTACCCACCCCCTCCCCGTCCGTTCCTTCAGTCAGCGCTGGAGTATCGGAGTGGGGAATCTCTGTGTGGAGCGGTGACTAACAGTCACCACTCTCTGCAGGGAGATCAAAAAGTGAGCGAGCGACGGTATGTGTTCGCTCACTTCCTGATCTATTGAGCCGACATGTGACAGTTTCATTGTCACACATCGGATTTGAACTATGAGGATGAGTGATTTTTCACTCACCTCATAGTTCTCCTTTAAGGGCAGGAATAGAAAAACCAATGTGCAGAAATCTACCCTGAGTTCCATGGAGATAGGAGGGAGCAGATGATTCACATGGCTAACATTATAGCAGATGTTAAATACAACACTTGGGAGGTGCTGGCCTTTGTAGTAAACAGATGTATAGTAACGCTTGTCTAATCAGGCGCAGTATACATTGGCAAAGTATTGTCTATAACCATTACATCTGACAGTGCTCGTTCCCAGGTATAGCTGCAATGGCTATAATAATTACTGATGCAGAAAGCTATGCAAACATGCAAAGACCAAACTTTGAACTACTAACGATCTGCAGACATTTCAGTGCAGTGGCTTGGAACGTGCACAAGCCAAAGACAGCCAGGCAACTAGCACACGTTTGCCATCATCCCAAATATTCATCAACAATTGCCAAGTGTGAACAACCGACTTGGTTACAAAGCATGCAATTTCAGCGTAAATGTTTTTAGACACAATGGCCATCAGGCTCCTGGAATTTGAAAATCCTTTGCTTTAAGATATTCTCTGTGGTAATGTCAGTGCATTACACAAGGAAACAAGAGAATGTATTAGCAGGCATTCCTTGGTAAAAACTTGCAGTATACACTACGGTTTGGCTTTGACTCTGCTGCTGTTGTATTTAGGAGTATTCATCATGAGTTTTCTTCAAAGGTATTGAAGCATAAAAGGTTGAAATGCTAACTTTATAATCCAGAGAAAAAAAATGAACATTTTCATATACTGTTCATAAATGCATCATAAGATGATATTGCTAGTGTAGAACATGCCATTCTTACTGATACAGGTTACTGTTCTGCACCTCATGACCATAAAAGTAAAACTCGAAGAATGACAGCCAACACTCATCACCTATATAGGCTAATAAAGTAGATCACACCCTTTTAGTCTAGCACAAAACTATTATCCAATAAATTACATTAAAATGTGAGCCACACAAAACTGATCCTCAAAACCTGACTAAAAAACAGTCAAGAAGGCTGTAGTAGTGCCCTATATTAACTAGTTTGGAGGCAGTCCCTCTTATGTAAGAGTTACGAAAGCTATGCTTCCAAGGGCCAACAGCCAGAACCCTCTGCCAATTAATAAAACTCAGTGGAAGAATGCAGACTTAAATGTCAAATAGGACGTGTGCTATAGACTTAATAAGCTACGTTTAAATGCTAAACTGACAAAAAAAAGTGCCAGAATCTACTGCATTCACCTGGAAAAAAAAAAAAAAAACCCCCAAATTTGTAAATGTCAGTTGCAACTTACCCGTCTTTAGCTAAAAGTGACCCATTTCACGATTCCCTACTGGAGTTATGGTTATGTCACCTCCGCTGGTCTCTGCACTTTAAAAGAATCCAGTGTTACCCTGTCACTAGTTTGCTTTGCTTTCTGTTCAAGCCGCCTTACTTGTATTTATTAACTGAAACGGAATATCAATGAGGGTGGCTTCCCACAGAAAAACGCTACCTCGGACTTTTCAATGTATCATCTCAAATCCTCTTGGACAAACGGCAGCCGTCTTTATACGACACAAAGGGAGAAGCAGCACAAAAGTCACTGATGGAATCTTTTCTTGTTTTACATTTGTATCTGGCTGTGACATATTAGAGCCAGGAAAGATCCCTGCCAACACAGACCTTGGGCAGCTGTCCTGGGCACAATGACAAGAGTAAATCATACCGTGCAGTCCATGCTACACTAAGCACCCGCATAAATATGTAGGTATACTTAGCTCTTCATCAGATTCAGCTTTCTTTTGCTGGTATCTGCACTATCAACATGTTTAAAAGGTGCCCATACACCTTACGATTATCGGACGATTTTCGTATGCGATCGACTTTTCGGCCGATAATCGTATGTGTGCATTGCAGTGTCCGACCGACATTACTGTACAATCGTACGACTTTTGACGGTCAAGCATGTTTGAAAACTTTGCTAGATCGTACGATTTTAGTAAGGTTGCTGGCGTTTCCGTCCGTCAAAAGTCGTACGATCTACACTGCGCTTGCGCTAACGAAAATACGGCAAATCAATTACCGCATTTCGTCCAGGTGTTTTTCGTTAATTACAGCTAAATTAATCTTGCGATCATCGGGGCAGGATGGGGCTGCCGTACGAAAATTGTACGACTATTCGATCATCGGACGAAAAGTTACGTCCGATAATCGTAAGGTGTATGGGCACCTGAACACTAACAACTTCAACTGTATTTACATTGTTCCATTAACCGCTTGAAGACTGCGGTGTTTAGACCCCCTTCCTGGCCAGGCCATTTTTCAGTGTTCAGCGCTGCAGTACTTTGACATTTATTCCGTCATGTAACGCTGTACTGAAATTAATTTTATACCATTTTTTGGGGACAGATAGAGCTTTCTTTTGGTGGTATTTAATCACCACTGGGGGTTTTATTTTTTACTATATTCAGGAGAAATTACTGAAAATTTTGAAAAAAATACGTTTTTTTTACATTTGTGTTACAAAACAACTAATATTACCCACTTTTTTGGTAAAATATAAAAGACGGGGTCACGTCGGGTAAATAGACACCAAACATGTCAAGCTTAAAAATTGTGCGCACTCGCAAAAAACTAGCATACCCAAAATTGGCCATAGGCGACGCTTTAAAAGCTTTTACAGCTCATCAGTTTAGTATCATCAGTGATTGATGGCCCTAGAATTATTGCTCTCACTCAGACGTTCGCGGCGATATGTAACATGTGCGGCGTAATGGGCGCAATCGTCGTTTTTGCAGGTATGCACACATGACGCATGTTTACATGCGTGTATGTAGGGGTGGGAACTTCAAATTTATTTTGTATGTGCAACGTAAAAAATTTTTTTTTGGGGGGGGGAAACTAATTTTTTTTCCACTTAACTTTATTGCCATCACATAGGAGGCTAAGAAACCCCTATATATGATCGCAAAAGAAGTGACAGGTCCTCTTTATGGAGACATCAGGGGTCTCCAAGACCCCTGTCACCTAGGACCCCCCTGAAGAAGCTGATGAAGCAGAGATCTGCTTCATCAGCTTCTCTCCAGCATCTGAAGCTGGAGAGTGACACAAGAATGCGGAGGTGATTTGTAATATACACCGCATTATGACAGCGGAGAGGGGACCGGAGGGAGATCGTGAACCGACCTCCCTCTAATCCTGTCAGAGAGCCACTATGCTTGTCCCGGGCTCGCACCGGGGCACAGCAGAGCCCGGGATCCGCGTGACAGCGGGAGGGGGGGAGCCGCGGAGGGGGGGGGCGCACATACCGGGACTGCATACAAGTGATCTGCCGGCTCTACAGCCGGCGGATCGCTTGTATGTTAACAGGCATCGCCGCCAGTTTTTAAATTATGCGTCTTTCCCGCTCTGGCTCGCTTCGCACGAGTGGGCGGGACTAACAGGACATTTATACACGCCCAGTTACATCCAAGAAGCTCAACGGCCGGCCAGCCGGGAGGTAGTTAAATAGGTTTACAGTGGACCACTTTAGAAGAAATCTTTTGTGAGGAAAGGTACAGTACTCAATACAACATTTAAAGTGTATGTAAAAGGCAATTTTTTCTGCTTCTAAAGTGTTGCGAGTTCCAGCTTTTCTTGTTGGGGTTCCTTACGGTGCAGGTCCTCATGTATAGCTCTCTATCCAGCAAGGAGAAAATGGGCACAGAAAATGCACTGCTACTTTTCAGAAGGAATTCATTTTGGTCTGGATACTGTTTAGGCACAATTAACATAGCTAGATGTTCTCTATAAGATAGCTAGTTTTTGAGTCCACACCCACTTTAAGTGAAACTGAACTTACCTTACCAATTGTAAACAAACAGTAGATATGGCAGTCCAGTCACTTGCATTCCAGACTGGCTTTTGATAAAGGATAAAATGCTCCCGATGCCGGAACTTCCAGTATCATGAAGCAGGGCGGCCAGTCATTACGTGCTGCACGGGTTCCTAATTGGCCGGAAAGCCGGCTCCATGCTCCCTGGTAACCAGGGAGCATGGAGCTGGCTTTCCGGCCAATTAGGAAGCCGGGGGTGTGTAATGACGAGGAAGCTTGGAGACAGCTTCCCGGCCAATCGGGAAGCTGGGGGTTGAGTCACTTGGTGATCTCTCTTCTAGGGCTGCAGCTAACGATTATTTTCATAATCGATTAGTTGGTCGATTATTAAGTTCGATTAATCGGTTAATCGGATATAAAAAAAAAAGGCTCCAGTGATTGACGACTAGTTTGTGTTAAGATTGTAGTCCATCACGGGAGCAAGCTTGGCGCGGTGGAAGTAAAAAAAAAGTGTGGTGTGCAATATAGTACATTATACAGCGGCGCAGTGCAGAATACCAGCAGCTATAGAGGAATGTAGCAATAGTACATTATACTATAATGTACTATTGCTGGGATTTGTAGTTCTCTGTAGCTGGCGTTATTCTGCATTGCGCTGTATATAATGTATTATTGCTGGGATTTGTAGTCCTCTATAGTTGGTGGTATTCTCCATTGCGCTGCTTCCGGCTTCCTAATGATTTATACTGCGCAATGCAGATTACCACTGACCATTTATAGAGGAACAAATCCCAGCAAAAATACATTATACAGCGCAATGGAGAATACCACCAGCTATAGAGGAACAACAAGTCCCAGCAATAATACATTATACCGGGTGTTTAATATATTATTGCTGGGATTTGTTGTTCCTCTAAGGCCTGTGCCGTGGGCACGGCGGCCGCAGCGTGTGACGTGTGGCTCAGGCCGCATGTGGAGCCCGGAACAGCCCCGAACAGGCAAATCAATCGATAGCCGACGAATCGACGATCGAAAACGTTGTCAACGTTTTCAATCGTTGATTTTAATCGACTAAATCGATTAACTGTTGCAGCTCTACTCTCTTCTACACAAATCTGTTGTGCACGGCACCATCCGGGATATCACTGCGAGCACCACTACTGAATCTATGGTTGTGAATGCTGTAAGGAGTGCTGTAAGGAGTGCTGGGGACACATCTGTTCATATACCCAATTATTAAGACACCTCCATACTCAAGCATGCCTATATATTGCAAATGTCTGTTTTAAAAGAGCTGTGGTAATAAAATAACTATGGCAAACCAAAACACAACACTAGAACATAGCAAACTGATGCAGGAATAATGCCAAAAAAACAAAGCCTTGCAATGGACACTGGTATAGAAAGCCAAGTAGACGCTGACATTTGGAAATTAATACAGAGAGTTTGTACACGACCAGTCAGTACACACATCTAGTTTAGCATTACTTTGCTGGCCCCTCCCCTACATACAGGCTGAAAAAACACAACCATTGCCCAGATCTCTGCTCAAAATAATCCCACTATGATGTGCATAGGCAAATGTATCCCTTAGAGCTGTCACGTAAAATATTTTTGCTATGAAATCTATAACAGTCCCAGATATTGAGGCTGATTTACAAAAGTAGTTGGCAATGTTCACTTAAACTCTGAAGATTCGCTTCATGTTAACAGTAAATTCCTGTTAGGAATTTGGGTTTCACATAATTGAAGTAAATGTTCACACAATTTATTGAGTGAAGATTCCCAACTTCTTCAGTAAATCAGCTTCACCTTTCACATATTCTATGTGGGAAAAAAAAAGTTTGGCCTGGAGATCTACTGAAGTATTTATTCTGACAGACAATACAAGTGTCAAAACACAAACATGGACCAAATGGACACATGGACCAAATGGACATATGTTAAAAATCAGTGACCAATAGAGGGGAGTAAGGACCCATGTGTTGATACCATGTATTTGGTGGGATAACCCTTGGCGTTTGTCTACAATTATCTTCTTTGAGCATGTAATTACTTCTGTTCTTGAAATTTGAAAAATAAAATAAAGATGAGTGACCAATATGCATTTCTATTCGTTGCTTGCCTTAAATCCATCCAATTGATTTGATTATGAAGCTACAAATATCACATGGACTAAGCACAGAATCACTGCTTGTGTACGAGATATGGCACCATGATCACTGAAAAGTTACAGCTGCCGTGCTTACAGCTGCTGTGCTCTCAGGCTAAAAGGCACAAGAAAAGTGGTTTTGCTTAAGTTAAATACTTTATGCAGGGAAAAAAAATGCAGATAAATCTACAAAACGAGAGCATCCTTTTTAGGTATCGTCCTACAAAATTGGAAAATTTGGTAACAAAAAAAAAAAAGAAGGAGGATTTAGTAGGGTGTTTATTTTTAGAAGTGAAAGAAATGGGGGATTCACAAGAACGGGGAAACCACAGTGATCCAGACCTCAGAAATTCAAAATATTCATATACACTGAGTGGCCAGATTATTATGACCACCCCATCAGTACTTCGTTGGGCCACGAGATGACTCCACGAGATGGCTTTGTTGGGCCGCCTTGTGACTCCACGAGATGCTGAAAGGTAATGCGAGGAATCTGACACTGCACTGTTGCCCTTCTGTTGTCTTGTACCAGTCTTGCCACTCTCTGTTCTGCCCTAACATTGACTAGTTGCTGACGGCCACAATTCGCACAGTCAGACCCAGATTTGCGGCAGTCTTTAAACACTTTAATAATGAACCCCTCTTGAACATTTAACGAATTCTGCTGTTTTGCTGATACTCGCTCCATGGCTCAGAGCGCCAACAATCATCCCACGTTCAAAGGCTGTTACATCGCGTTGTTTACCCATATCTTCAGAAAAAAAATCACTTCTACTGTCGTGGTAAACAACCTGCTTCCCTATTTATAATGGTCTGGCCCTCTAGCAAGTTCAGCGCAAAATTATAGCTAATTTGCCTACAAAGGTGGTCATAATAAGCTGGCCACTCAGTGTATATTCCCAAGGAGTGTGGAAAAACTTTACATTTTTTTCCAAATACCTGTTGGTGTCACTATGGTGATCACTACCACCTGAGGATTATTTTCAAGATGATCCACATCTTGTTTGAGCCAATTTTTGTGTTCTATATGCTGGTTTTCATATGAATGAACCATTTTTTCACTTTCTTGCATAGATATTGCATTGATCATCTATGTAGGATACGCGGAGTAGCTTTTTAGATCATGTGAAATGTGAGCCTGTTTTTAAATATGCTATGTTAATACGTTTTGCTATTTTTATAGATATCAGTTTGTATGTGATGTTTTCCCAGGGAGTGTATCCCTTTGGAGGATATTTCTTCTTTATTGCATATTCTGGGTTCCACACTCCTTGGGAACATATATGAATATTTTGAATTTCTGAGGATTGGATCACTTTCGGGTTTATTTTTAGCACTTAAAATCTAGTCCTAGAGAATTGGCTACAAAATCAAGTGAATGTGTATCATCTATCCCTCACACCATAATACAAACCTTGCTCACCTGTCTGATATTTTTCTTGTTCATCTGTCATTTACTATGCTGCCTTTTATTTGAAAACGGCTACTGAACAGAAATGCTTAGTGTTTAAAGATATATATATGTATATAATATGTATAAAATATGGCACACCATATCAAATGAAATATTTAAGTTTTCATCAAGAAAAAACATGGAATCCTACAGACCAATCACAGACAACCACATCCACTTACTCTGTATACTTCTTCCAAAAGAAGCTTAGCGCAGTTCTTCCCCAGATCTTCAGGTAGCACCACAGAACCCTGCCCCTGAGGGTTTGATGCAAGTTCAGCACTTAGGAAATATCCTTCCGTTGTTTCTGCCACCAGAGATAAACCAAAGCCAGGCGACCTGGAAACAAAAGAAGATTGTAACAAATATCTTCAGACAACTATATTATAAGCTATGCCATAGCTTAGAAATGAGGACATAGCACAAGCATTACAGCCATGAAATACACAGCACAGCTCTATAACCCAAATGCAATAAAGTATGGGCATACTGAAAATCCCTCACTGTTTTGGGAGATAGTGTAAAATTACCCGTTGTGCTGTATTTTCCTTATTGCAGCATCAATGTGTTAACTCAAAGCAACATACCAGGTTTATAACACAAAGTATACTTTGATGCCTAAAACAGATAAATAATATAGTTCGTAATACTTTTAGATTGTAAGCGCTCACGGGCAGGGCCCTCCTAACCATTTTGTATTGTAATAGTAATGTCCTCATATTGTAAAGCACTGCTCAAACTGAGAGTGCTATATAAATGCTGAATCATAAAAACATATTAAAACATAATAATAATAAAAAACAATACTTACTTTCCAGAATTTGTCCCTTTAAGATGATCTGTGTGTATATAAATATCTGGAAGAAACTTATTCAGAACACTTCTTGCTGATTCCACAATTCGGTTGCCAATTTGTGGAGAGACTCGAACTGAATATCTGTCAGTCAAGGGTCAAGGTTAAGAATCCACTGCAACAGAGGAAAAAAAAATACCCACTGCAAACCATGGCTTACTTACCACCATGCAAAACTAAAATACATAGGTCTGTAAAAAACACAGCTGTTCACATCACAGCCAAACAATACTTTGGAACTGAGATTTCCATCTCCACCCAAGAGGGAGTTACATTGTAGCAGTTACCGTACTTGCAGTAGCACAGAAAGCTTCATCATTCCCTCACTTGCTTGATAACTATGTTTATTACCCTTCTGAAAGCTTCTGATTTAAATGTTTTGTTGCACTTCACAAAGTTGGACATTCTGATAAAGTGCATATAAACCCAAGCACAAAATGTTACATAATGCAGCTTACCAGAGCCAAGATGTGGCGGGTGCATTAGCTTTCACCTTTTATCCTCACTGGTGATGCTGCCAATAACACACTTTCTGTACTAGTTGACAACATTCAAACATCATGCAGTACTTGAGGAGAAATGTTTGTCACTCTAAGACAGAGAAGTGTGTTGGAACTACAGAAAGAATACCCTGTGCATAACATGTGGGAGGAGTCCCATAGTCCACAGAGAACTGGGAAGGCTGATAACTGTGGCAATAGAAGTTCACTGAACAGAAAGTTAGAAAGGACACTTAATTTCTGCAAGGATCAACATTTACTATTTCTGTGTTTACCCATCTAAGTACTGATAAGCTGCAATATACATTGTTTTCTCTGTACCCCATTTCCTGACAATATAGTTTAGGAATGCGTTGAACTCTGAAAAAGTTGCTGGATTGAAAAAAAAGGATACGCTACTCCTCGGATGCGCTTTATTTTGCCAGGATCTGTCAAAAGAACCGGTCTCAGAACCTTCCTAACTGGACAGGAAAAAATTACCTCCCCTCCTCCTCCCGGAGGCATTCCTCTTTTCAAAATCTAGAAAGACAACAAAATAGGTCAGTTTTCCACACAGCAGAGTTTAGAAGATATCCATCCTCCTAGGAAACTAGCAGAAAACCGAGGCATGCTGGTAGTAGTAGGAGGAAGTTATGCTAGGCTGGCCTACAGTTTGTTAGCCAGTGTCCGATCTCCTGGCAGCAGCATAGCCTAAAGGTGAAAGGCCTCAAATGGACAAAAAAACAAAAAAAAACCACAACAACTTATATACAAGCATAATGCCAGTCTTAGTACAAGAATAAGCCCCAGCATATTTTCCCAAATATGACAGAAGCTTGGTCATGTTAAGCTGCAGAGGGTTGCCAAAATACCAATACCAGCAAGGCATCTTACTCCATATATAACAGCTCTGCACACTTGATATATACTTTTGTGCAAAATAAGAAGCCCAAATAACCTGCCCAGTGTATAGCAGGCACCTTGCAATGCTTTAGGGTTCATTCAGACAAACCCTATTTCACAACGTAAAATGCAGGATCTTGCTGGCATTCACTTGCAGCAAGATACATAGTGTAGACAGCCAAAAACGCAGTATTATCTGCCACTGGTCAACAAGTACATATCAACAAAGTGTCAGCACTCAGGGCTGGTTCACACGATTTTCTGGTCCAGATCTGGAGACGCGGTGCTATGCATGCAGTGCGTTTTTGATGTGTTCCAGTTTTTTTTGGTTGGAGTGGGGCTGTCAGTATGTTCCTGCATTTCCGGACAAAATGTGACATGCAGTCTTTTTTCTGTCCGGACTGGAACGGACTGGTGAGAACTGTAGCCCATAAAACACATAGGGATACATTGGGATGGATTTTGGGTGCATGAGCGCACTGATCTGATCTGGACAGAGTCCGGACGTCGTGTGAACAAGCCCTTACAGGCTATTAATAAAACCCTTGGTTGTTAGGGTGCAGGCCGCTACTGCTGCCTAGTATCCTTGGCTGCTAGGACGTAGGAGGTTCTAGCTGACTACACATTGTTGATATTTACATGTTGACCAGCAGCAGGCAAATGGCTGCAATAAACTGTGCACTTGTTAACATTACAAAAAACACAAATACATGAATACAGGCGATGAATACAAGCGTTTAAGTGTATGCGCAGCCAAACTTCTTTTGTTAGAGTGAAAAAGGAAAGGACTAAAGAGTGAAAAAGGAAAGGACTATATTTCTTTTACTACTATACAGGGGTCTGTAAAAAGAGATATTCCCTCACTAACTGTCCTATTGACAAAGAGACAAAGACTTCTGATGGCCCTATGCCTTTATTCTACATTACATGCACACCAAGCCAGGTAAAACCTTACCTTGAGTTCAAAATGTTCACCATCTATGCCAAACTTTTTCAGCAAAGGAATAGCTGTAGCTTTAAGAGTATCCACCTTTAAAAGAAAAGAAACAAAAATCAACGGTCTCTTGCACACGTTGTATCAGAATGAAAGGCTGGCACAATATTTCTATTCATTCTTAGCTTGTGCCAAAAAAATGTATTTAGTGTTTCTCAAGTTCTGCTACTCAGAACACCAATACCAGATAACTCACCGCTCTGATGGATTCTTACAGATGAGTGAATTAAATTTTGTAAACAAGATGCTTCTTTTAATATAGATGAAAATAGAAATAACTAAATATATGAAGAGACTATAGCTCCATCTGCTGGCTGAATACTGCTTACCATAAGTGTACAATATTTGTTTTTACGTGACTAAAAAAAAGAAAGAAAAATATGTTCTTGTTATATTTTTTTAGCCCTGACAATGATACATAAAGATATGTAGTAAACCACTAAATATTCCCTCTGAATAACTTACAAGAAAAACTTGGACCAAAATAAATGGACACAACAGGGGCTTATTTTAAATACACAATCTAGGGAAAGCCTTCCCACAAAACCATAACTCAATTCCTTGTTTTAGGTTACTAGAGAAAAGGTAAAATCAGGCTGGTGACAATGGCCTAGTAGTATGGTAAACAAATTTGTTTTCTCCTATATAGGACTCATTAAATGTATCTATCTACCCATCTATATCATCTGTGAAAACAAATTTATAATAGTGTGCCCATGCTTCTATTTGCCATCCTCCAATGGTCAAGGGTATCAGCACATCCCCACCATGTCATAGGAAAGCCACCATGTAGCTTGGGTTGTCAGTCAATATTATGCCACAGAGGAGAGAGGATACACAAAAAGAAAGGACATCAATTCCCAGATTGTAAGCTAGCTTGATTCATGCCATAAAATATTTTCCACTGTGGGGTTAAAATCTTACCGAAGGATCGACCTGATCATTAGTGACCCCGCGAAGTGTCACTTTTAACGGATGTTTCATAAAAGGAGCTAGGCAGATGAGACTTTCCAAATAGTAGCCGATTGAACGTTGGATGTTGCACTCATGCTCTAAAGCTCCACCAAAGAGGAGACCAGGTTGATAGTACAATGATGTGCCTAAATGAAAGACGGTCGGAAAATGATTACAAACTAGGGCCATTCACTAGTATGGTCTTGTCATATCGTGATAACATCATAGATATGTCTAATCTTTGTGTGCAAACTCAGTTTTTGGTCACCCTTTATTTACAGACACATACAGCAAAGTAACAAATGTTCAAAGAGATCATCATACAAAGCACATCAAAATGGATTAGGCATGCAACTAAAACAGAGACATGCCTCAATTTATTTAGGCTTGGGTTAGATATACACTAGTGCTGGAAGTAGGTTAACGATAGAGGAGGGGGGGGG
>NW_017307757.1:396676-403922 GCF_000935625.1 Nanorana parkeri
CTAAATTAACATATGGGGGGAGGTCGTTTAAAAAAAAAAAAAAAAAAAAAAAAGAAGGAGGAAAGGTGTATGAGAAATTCTCTCTCAACTAGCAACCAATTAGCCTCTATCTTTTTTTTTCCCCACACCTCTTGAAATGAAATGAAAATTTAAAAGCAGATGATTGACTTTGAGAAAAAGTTGAGACACCGTTTATCTCAGACCCTGTTTTTCCCATTACCCATGGACTTCAACATGCCAGAATCATCTGTCTACTTTGATATCACCATTAATTAAAAACTAAAAGGTCAACTCCACTCAAAAAGGATATTTAATTTTTGGATGGGTGCAACTAAACTAACTTACTTGCAAGTTTCCTATTCTACAGAACTCCAATAATGAGAATCCCATGCAGCAAAATGTGTCTCTGCATTTTCCAACAAAGGCATACCAAAAGGGTGGGGGGGTTTACTCTAACCCGTTTATCTTTATAATGTCTGTGGCATTCAGGGAGAAATTGGAATTTCTGGTACGGATCTCACCAGTGGAATCCTTCAGTGAAGTCAGAAGGTGATTCAACTTGCCAGCATTTAAACAATGATATAGCAGGCCACTACAGCATGTCACCTGTCCACTGAATACCCATTGAGAACTCCTGCCAAAAACAAGGTAAAAATTAATGGCACATTAAAAGATAAAAAAACAAAAGCAGCTTTTGCTGCAATATCCACCTTCATCCCAGTAATTTCCCCCATTAGTACTTTTTTTGTGCCACTAGATGTCCTTAATCTCATGGCCAGCATCATTAAGCCCAATGTCTCAGAAACCAGATCAAGCTGGACCCGTCCCAGCCCATTACTAAAAAGCTCATCTCAATGTCACTGCCATTGCCACCAGTATGCTTCTTGCCAGCGCATGAACTGATTGGTTCATTGTACTGCTTCTTCCTCTCACTCTCCTGCCCTGCTGTACAGGGACTGCAAGAGGCTGATAAGTCAAATTCAGGAACTTGCACTGCTAGCACTTAAAAATATATTTGATGAATTAATTATTGCAGAGCTGCATTAATGTGTGCCTTTTATATCTGCCTTTTTTGTCACAACAGAAATGTCAAGTGCACAAAAAAAAAAAAATTATAATTTAAGCAGTGTTGGTTAAACAGTAAAAAGCCATGCAGGATAATGCTTCTATATTACTAAATGTTCACGTGTTAAAAAAAACCAAAAAAAAAACACAACCTTAGATGAGCAATTCGTTAATTCAAGAAACTGGTATTAAAAAGGCTTTTCCTGTCAGTTTGAGTAAACAGGCTCAAAGCCAAAAGGGAACAGAGAATCTAGATTTTGCCATATACCACTGAACTAAGCACTCTATCAAGCTTTATTTCTGATCCAGGGTATTTCAAAGGTTTTTCTTTATATGGATAGATATCTGACAAAGCAAAAGCAGGATTGTGCAATATTTCACAACACAACATTTTTAGTCCTGTAGGAACTTGTCGGAAGACTAACATTTAAGTGTGAAAATGAGAAACATTACAAAATTGCAGGGTGTACACACACAATTTTTTTTTTAAATACATAATTTTAAAGCAAGAACAAAAATATTTTGTTGAAAGCTACAAAGACCAAACCTGTGCTGCATGTTTGCAGGTATGGCATTCACTGCATCTATTGTCCTTTTAACCAAAACATATGATATAAATGTAATCCATCCCATGAACTGCTCTCTTGCACAATTAGCCAGATAAACATGTTTTGTGTTTTTAATAGTCCACAAAAAAAACATGATGCTGCGTGATTGTACTTTGTTCCCTAGAGCTGCCAAAACAGGTTAATCACTAGAGATATTTTAAAAATGTCAATGCCTTTTTTAAAAAGGGCTTTTTATGGAATACCCGTCATACAAATTGAAACTTGAATACCCACCAGTCCTAGGTTCCCTTCAGTGCTCCTATCTATTAAACTCTATAGATGAAATATGTCCATATTTGCAGATTCGTTCAGTGGGTGGCCCTGATGGCAGTCTTTCCGCTTGGCATCAATCAGAAAATCAAAAGGAGCCGGTCAGATGAACAGTGACATCAGCCAATTGGCTTTCATCACTGATTAGGCATTCCGATAGCAACATACCTGCCACAGTCAGAATACAGTAACAGCAGGAGAGTCGTCCATCCACTTAGATCAGTGTTGATAGAGGAATCTATTTCACTTTGTGCACCCCATTTTAAATTAAAAAATAAGCCAATGTATGGCCAGTTTAAGATTATCCAGCAAAGGGTGCATTTGTATTTTAACATTTATGACAGGAGTGATATAAGCATATAACCCAACTTTACAAGGAAAGAGTATATTTTAATATTTACTTACTGGAAGCATCTCAAATAAATGGGCTTTGAATTAGGGTGACCACACACCTTACGATAATCATGGAAAATCCCACGTACGATTAATCGTACGATTATCGGAAGGTGTGTAGAAGCCGTGCAACCTCTACTACTGTAAGGTCGCACGGCTTAACTTACGAACATGTTTGAAACCCGCCGAGCATCGTACGATGTTCGGCGGGTGTGTAGCATGTTAGTAAGATAAAAGCCGCACAGGCCGGTGTACAAGTCTAGCAGCTTAATCAAATGCCACATGATTTTCAGAGTCAACACTGGTCTACATAGCTACATGTTACTTTGTATGTTTAATATTAAAAACCCTGAAAAATAAGTTAAAGCTGAACTCCAAGCAACGCAAGATTTTTTGGAATCTTCTTTAAAAATTACCACCCTGGAGAAGGATCGTGCAGGCTGCCACGTGTTTCATCCTGCAATTGGGCACCTGCAAACTACAATTCCTAGCAGCCACCAGGAGGAAGCCATTATGTGGGTTAATCTGGGGGAGTGTTTTGCACCCAGGACAGTGACAGAACAGCAAATCACACCCCTTATCTTCCACTCTAAGATTTAGCATGGCAGCAGTGTGCTTGAGAAATGCCCATACAAAGCAGCGCTTGCCAAGCTTACCTGAATGCATTAAGTAGGTAGTTTACTGGTGATTTGATGCAAAGGAGAGAAGCTGCAGTGACTGGCCCACATGAAATTAAGCCTTTGGGTCATCCAAGGCACATTTGCTGGCAGTTATGTACAACATTCCAGGTGTGGCTGTTGATTATTTTTAGTTTAAGTTCCAGTCAGAACTTTTTTATTTTGCATATAGAACCCCTGTCAAATTTATAATGCGGTCCAACTCCATTGGGGAGACTTCCCTCCAGCATGCATCTTAGAGACACCCCTGTGATATCAGTACAAGAAATTAGAGAAATGGCGCTAGGTCACTAGCAGAGGGAGGCGCAGACTGCAATAAGCTCTTCCACTGTACTACAAAAGATTTTGCTGCTGTGTCTCCATTGGAGATTTTGCTTTTGTTTCACTGGGAGAGGAAGTGAAGGGCAATTTCTAGGGCTGCAATTGACGATTATTTTCATAATCCATTAGTTGCCCAAATACTCTTTTCGATACATCGATTTGCTGCATTAAAAAAATAACCTCCCTCCCTATCGATAATGAGAACAGCTGCCAACTATTCTCATAATCGATTAGTTGTTGCAGCCCTAGTTGTTGCAGCCCTAGAAATGTCCCCAATATTGACATCAACCTGACAGGGGTTCTAACCCTTCCCTACTCAATTTGAAAACAAAAGAAAAAAAAAAATGTGTCTGTAGTTGGGCAACTATCACAAATCTGCATATGTATTTAATCTCTGTCATTTTATGTCATTACAGAGTGCACCTATCACATGGAAACAGAAACCAATCAGAAAACAGACTTCAGGCCAGATCTGTACAGGGAAAGTTAGGTCTTCCACTGGCTCAATATAACAAGCACCAAGAAATAGGAATTCTGGGTGTGGTTACCAGCCACTGCATAAGACATTTGGAAGGACAAATTTGGGTGGGAACAGCCTCTGGAATAAAAACTGGCCTCAGAAATAAAATGACATACACTGAATACCCAAATAGTTAAAAATTACCCAAATAGTTAAAAATGACACTTACCAGTTTCATTGATCTCTATGCGTGTGCCATTGGTTATTTTGTCCAATAATCTAATAAAGCTTGCTTTAAAATCTAAAAAAAAAAAAAAAAAAGGGTTAAATCAGTCTTCTGTAAATCTGCTGGGAAGGCAATATCACATGTTGATTGCCACTGGCGTCCTAGCAACCAATAACTTATTCCTCCATCATTCAGCTGATGTCTGATGTCATTAACCAAATTTGGCAATGCCTAGATTTGGTCAATGATGTCAGAACAATCCCTGCCCCTATGTTTACATTCAGCTGTCCGCCGGGGAATCAACAATGGGGCCGGGATGATGAGTCACTGGTTGCTAGCAACTACTGATGCTGTGTAGCCGACAGCATCCCAACTGGGCATGCTGTGCAGCTGAATGTGGGCTCCAGCCTCAATGCCGCCCCCACCATACCTCTATACAATAGTCATGTACCTGTTTCTGACAGGTACATGCCTGTTGCAGACATTTGTTGTTGCAATTGCGCAACACGAAGGAATTTCATGAATCGTCTTTCATATCTATTCAGGTTACTGCAGCCCAATAGAAAAGATTTCCCTTTGCGATGTCTTCCATTATTAGTATGTTACCACACAGTGGTACACACAATTTGACATGTCCAAATGGGCACTTGAAGACTGTACAAGCAAAAGGGAAATATTCTGCTCTGTCTTATCTTACAATGAACTGCAGTTATGATTTAGGAGAGCTTTCCTGTGCACTGGGGGATAGGTCCCTTAATCCACCCCAACTCCCTTAGTTGTGCAGAAAACAGCAACGTGGCACTGCAAAGGGGTGGGGGGATTTTATTTTTGCAAAAATAAAGACTTACCCGTAAATTTAAACTGATATTAAAGTCTAAAAGTTTTTAAGCTATTCCAAATGCCGATTTTATAACTTACAATGGATGCTGCTTCTTGAGAAAGTGTTTGTTTCCGGCAGAATCAGCTGGTACCCTGTTTTATGGTGACTCCTTTCCCTTGCAGGGTCGTATAGAGCCACCCTTGTCTGCGCCAATAAGCTGTGCGTCTCCACAAACACACAGGAACAGCAAGGTAAGCCACTCTTTCTGTAAGCTCCTCCAAGCTAGTTGATGGACAGATGCTCTTGTCCTGGAGAGGAAGTTCAGAGAAGCGGAGCTGAGAGAGTAGGGGCCAACTGTAAAAATGCCAAGAAATACTTTGCTGGGCAATGTCTATTTGATCTAGATGTATTATTGAAAAAGTCTCAATACCGGCATAGGGGTCATTCGGGGGCTTCCCTGAATTTGATATGTTTTATCACAAAGTAAGATTTTTATATAGTAAAAAAAAAAAAAAAAAAGTCCCATTGGTTAATAAATACCACTAAAAGGCATTTCAATCTGCTAAAAAACAAAAAAAAAGTGTTATACAATTAATTTGCACTGGAATGCTCAGCATTGCGGTACCGTGTGTTCCAGTGCAGGCGATGACACTGTGGCTGGAAAGTGCGTTTGGGGTGCCATTGAAATTAATGGCACTGCAACGCACCTCCTGCAGCAGAATTTGTCAGGCCTAAAACTGTCAATTTACTTATAAAAAGGTATTTATATAACGCTGACAATTTACGCATCACTTTACATAGTTGCACATTCACATCAGTCCCTACCCTCAAGAAGCTTACAATCTAAGGTCCCTACCTCTCATACATAAAGGGCCAACTTAGAGAGGAGCCAATTAACCTACCAGCATGTCTTTGGAATGTGGGAGGAAACACACACAATTCACATTCCCATACAAGTCTATGGGGATGCAAAACACTTGAAGCACCTGTCAATTAATTCTGATGGTTCTTAGAAATGTGACAAATTGATGGAACACAAGCCCATAGGCTTCCAGCACCTAAAGATATATCAGTGTCAGATCAGGCGATTATTGCAGGCTGACACACAGTTACTGGCTGGATCACCAGGTGAAAAAGGCTAAACATGAAAACAAATGCTGCCATCACATTTAAAGATTAAGCTGCAATATATTTACATTTTCCTTCCTGGGCTCTGATACACTTGGACTGTAAATGTTACCTGGCTGTGCGAATCTCAGGACTGGATGGACAGAACCACAAATCCTCTGGCAGAGAGATAAACAGCTGTCCACATATGTATTTCATGTGTGTGTGTGTATGTAGCAGTCCAGCTGATTACTGCTATAAACGCAGCACCTTGACAAAGCATAGCTTGTAATGACAGCCACACAACAGATATATTCACACTTCGTCATGTCTATGATTTTAAAGTGCGACAGCCCAAGAAGGAGAGAACCGATTGGAACACACCGGACATTTTGCAACGCAGATGAAATAAACACGCATGTCAGCACAATGATTTCCTTGTCTTATTCTGCCGTCTGGCAGCCAGCACGGCACTGCTCGGTAATCGTCCACCTTACCCCTGATCCCGGGGCTCTCATCCTTCAGCCGAATTCCCTGGATCTTCACCGGCCTCCCGCTCAGGGTGGAGAGTACAAGTCGCTGCCTGAGGAAATTGCAGCCCTCGAAGCGCAGGCAGTGCCCCTGACTCGCCATGCCGCCCTCAACTGAACCTCCGCCTGGACAAGCTGCCAGAGAGCACACAGCCAGCACACGTGGTTTGGAACGGGAAGTCGTATGGAACGCTCAAACACTGGGGTCAGAGGTCATGTGAAAAGGGTGGAGTGCAAACACTGAGAGACGACACGAGTTTTTTTTTTTTCGGAGAGAAACTTTATTAACAACCTTGAGAGATCAGTTTTTGTTAGGATTGACTAGAGCAGTGTTTCCCAACCATTTGTTTTTGTCACAGGACCCTTTAAAAGTAGGCACATCTCAGGGTGCCCCTTTACATTTAAAGTCCCCCTTACCAAAAGGAGCGCCCATTTCACATCAGAACAAAACACAAAAATTCCCCAGCCTCAGCCTGCCAGCCAGCCTGCAACCAAACAAGTAGCCCGGTCAACAGTATGCGTTAAAATCAGAGGTTTTAGTTGCACAAACTTTTGGCCAAAAATATGTAGAAGCCACACTGCCGCGCCAAGGCACCTCTGCAAAGTGTGGTCCTAACTCTATGTATCCGAGTCTCCAAGTGTGAGCATATTAATGAAGTTGATAAATTACATGCAGGGGTACCTGGAGGTAGCCAACTCCTCCTGATAAGGTAGCCAACTCCTCCTGATAACTAAAACCTCTGATTTTAACGCATACTGTTGACAGGGC
>NW_017307758.1:0-3336 GCF_000935625.1 Nanorana parkeri
ATGTCTTTATTCAACCTCAAATACTATGTAACTATGTGTCTACCCCGGGATTGGAAACGTCCAGTTGGGGGAACGCACAACCACTCGCCACATCGGTGGAACGAGGTCTGCTCGGAAGGGTATAAGGGCCATGTTCCCCCAAGGGGTCACCAGCATATGTTCAGGATAACCACCCCATAACTACCCACAACTGCCCCTCCAGTCTCTATAATGTGGAGTCCCGTAAGACAAATAAAACGTCTATGATATATCCGCACAGGCCGGAAGGTCCTCTCCAAGGCCTAGCATGCAGGGCGAATCAGTCAATCAAATCACGGGTCCTCAGTCAGCCTGGTCGCGGTGGGTGTAGGACTTAGGCGGTGCCTTCACGGTTCTCTGGAGTCCCGGCTTCTGGATGGAGTGCCGCGTAGGGTAGATCTCTGGTGGGGCCTCGACCCCCTCACAGGCCGTGGCATGGCCGGGCCTGGTTGTGAGCGCTCCATGGAGAAGTCCAGCCAGTTCGGGATTGTAACAGCCTCCGCCTCAAGGAACTCAAAAAGGTCCGGTAGTTGAGCAGGCTCATGGAGGTGAAAGGCGCTATTCTCTCTGGAGTCGAGTAGCTGTAATGGATGGCCCCACCGGTAAGTAGCACCTGCGGCTCTAACAACATCTAGCACAGGCCTTAGAGTACGCCGCATGCATAGCGTATGTCGGGACAGGTCGGGCATAATCTGGATCCTGGCTCCGTCAAAGTCCAATGGGCCCTTGTTCCAGGCCTGGCGAGGGATCTCCTCTTTCGAGGAGTAAAAGTGGACTCTACACAGCACGTCCTGTGGCACTCCTGATGGTAAGGCCCGGGCCCCTTGAGCCCTGTGTACCCGATCCAATTCCATTTCCGATGTAGGCAGTTTGTCCAGATAGTGGTTAAGGACAGCTAAGACAACTTCCGGTTCCGGCGCCTGATGTAGCGGACGCAGAGAACAGAGCTCCCGCATGGCCAGGGCTGTATTATATATAAAACCATACTCCAGCAAACCAAAACACCCGGCAGACCTCTCCGTTATCACCTGCCAGCCAGCCGGATTGAATGGATAAATTCCTGGCGAGACGTCGGATGACACCCCGAGGCAAAGGCACCCCGACACGTGGCAAACGGCTGCAATCCTCCAAAATGGCGGCTACATCTGAAAGGCCGACCTTCAGTGCCTCCTCTGATGAGGATATGCCCACACTCTCTGAACACGGCCTGATAGCTGCCGAAGTGGCAAAACTTCTTAAACCCACCATTCAGGAAGCAGTTCACAAGGCTGTATCCAAAGGCATACAGTCTCTGCGCCACAACCTCCTAAATCAGGCCCAAAGGATCTCTGAAGCGGAACATCGCATAGTGCTCCTGGAAGAGGGCACCGAGTCTTCTGCCTCACAACTCAACTCTGCCAAGAAACATATTCAACATCTGTTGGATCATGTGGACGACTTGGAAAACAGGTCGCGGCGTAACAATCTGAGGATCATCGGCCTCCCGGAAACCTACCACCCCTCTACGCTGCCGACTATATGCGCGCATAACATACCTGATCTGTTGGGCCTTTCTGCTCCTTGTAAAGTTGAACGAGCACACCGCGTGGGACCTCCAAATCCGGAGCGCAAGACGCCGCGGCCGGTTATAGTGGGCTTCCTAGACTATAATGACCGCCAGGCCGTCCTCCAAGCCTACAGAACCAGGAAAGGCCTGCACTTGGAAGACAACCGCCTTCTCATTTTCGCTGATTATTCGGCCGAAGTCACGAAAAAGCGGAAGGCCTTCGGGAAAATATGCTCTCTCTTATACCAACGGAAGATTCACTTTACCTTAGCATATCCGGCCACTCTCCGATTCCAATACACCGACGGCACACAACGCTCATTCCACGATCCGGAGGAGGCGAGCTCCTTTCTGGAAAACATGACGCGCAGATCACCGGTCGTGACGGAGAATGTTTCTTCCAGGCCTTCACGCCTCAATACCCCGGCGAGACAATCTTCAACCCGTCTCCCGATGACCCCTACAGATTCCCCTTGATCCTACCCATCCACGATGTTTATTTTTACCAAAGGCCTCCTGCGAAGTCCCGCTGACGCTGTGCTCATTTGTTTTTTGTTGTTCTTCTTAGCACGCTTGGGGGCTGTGTCCCGGCCGCCGGGCACCTCGGAACTTCCAGCGAGGGTCGGACCTCGAGAAGGCTCCATTCCACTCCGTGACTGAAACAGTGAGTACTATTGCTTCTACTTTGCCACTGTCTTCATGCCCCTAACCCTTTTCCATCTCCCGGAGAGGGAACGGGGTTAATAGGCCGTGAAGCGGCGGTTTATCCTACTGTATCATACCGGCTTTCGGCTCCTGGATCGCACACCTGTGCTGTACCCCTAACACTCGACAGTTTAAGCCTTCTACCCTGGCTTAGCGGAGCGACCACGCAAGCTCTGCCACGCTCTTTAGGAAAAAAGAGAAGTCATGTACTGAACGTTTTTTGTTCGTGTTTTTCACTTTTGGTTCTTCGTTTTTAAGTTTTAAACTAAACGGCCCAGTTGGCCGGCTTCTGGTTAAACCGTTGCTCCAAAAGTGGACAAAGGGGGAATTTCTGGAAGATTTTATGGCGATTTCCCACATATTCCCCCACCTCGGGCACCTTGGGTGCTTCCTATTCTACTCATACGACCGTCTAAAATGTGATGCTTCGTTAATCTGTATGTTGATATCAGTCACGCGTATTGTGATTGATGTGCCTGATTATGTCATTTTGTGGTTAGAAATCAGTAATCATAATGTCGCCTTAGTTAAGCCCTGATGTCTTCTGGTATCCGTGTGATCTCCTGGAATGTTAATGGCCTGCGCTCCCCTGCCAAGCGTATGATGGTACTCCGCCACTTACAAAAACTTAAACCTGATATCGTCCTGTTGCAAGAAACACATCTCCCTCAATCTGACGTGGACAGGCTGCGCAAATTGTGGGTGGGTGAAATAGTCTGCTCCCCGGCGGTGGGAAGAAGGGCTGGGGTGGCCATTCTCTTCCACAAATCGCTTGAGTATACAATAACACATACCGATACAGACCTGGAGGGACGCAAACTACTGGTAAAAATCAATATCCATAACTACTTAAGTAGAGATGGAGCAAGTGTTATGGTTGTTATGGTTGCTATGGTTGTTTTAGATTTCATAAATCCGTTCATTGGTGAAACTGTATGTGATTATCTATCATCCACACATGTCCCGTATGGGGTACTACATGACTCATCCAAACCTTTTTGAATTGTGATGTATAGTCTTACATGATGTGTCCTCACATTCTTGCACTGCAATACTGTATTCTTCTA
>NW_017307758.1:5228-12337 GCF_000935625.1 Nanorana parkeri
TCAGAAAGAGCTACTTCTTTATAAGGACCTGCCCCTCTCGCTTTTTGGTAGAATTCACCTTATTAAAATGATTCCCTTTGCCAGATTACTATATCCTTTACAAACACTCCCTATCTTACTGAAACATAAAGATGTAACTATGGTTAACAAGGCATTTTTGAATTTCATATGGCAGGGGAAAAGGGCAAGAATATCCCTCAAAAAGCTAAGCCTATCCAAAGACGAGGGGGGCATGGCCTTCCCAAACCTCAGGCTATACAATTTAAGCTGCCTTCTCAGGCACTCGGTGGACTGGATATGCTCCTCCTCACACTACTCAAACTTCCTATTGGAAACAGAGATGATACGCCCTTGGAGACTGTCGTCCCTTCTCCACTGTCCGCTCTCTGCCCTACCTCCTCCTATCCGTTCTAACATACTACTCAGAGACACCATTATTGCCTGGAGAGAAACACACAAACTGCTGAAAATGAACCCCTACTTTTCCAAATATCTGACACTTAAGGGTAATCCGTCCTTTCCACAGGGCGAGGACTATAAAGTCTTTGACCGGTGGGAAGCTAAGGGGATCTCCCACTTCACGGATCTCATAAACAAAAACCTAAACAGAATATGGTCATTCCCTGACTTTCAATCCCAGTATCAGGTCCCCGGGAACGACTTCCTACACTACTTACAGACTGTAAAATACATTAAAAAGCTTAATCCCACTCTCTCCCAACTACTGACTAACACACCTATGGACAGAATCCTCTCAGCCCAAGCCAACTCTATCTCCAATATATATCCCCTCATACGCCAATTTGCTTTACCGTCTCTCTCGAACTCAAATCTAACTAAATGGGAAAGGGACATCCCCACAGGGGACATGGTGGAAAAGGTGCTGCAGGGTTATCACTTGCTATGCAGAGTGGTGTCAAACGAACAATGGAGGGAAACACAATTTAAGATTATGCATAGGGCGTACTATGCTTTTCAAGTCAAATTCAAGCCGTCTAGGGAGGTGACATACCTAGACCACTGCCCGAAGTGTAAATTGCAGGCTGCCTCCATGTTCCACTGTTTATGGGAATGTCCCCAGATCCAGTCCTTTTGGACAGAAGTTGCTGCTTTTGTCACTTCTGTGGTACAAGAGACTCCAACCGGAGACTCTCTTATTCTTGTTTAATTGCTGGGAGGATACCACATATAACAACAGCAACCTCAATCGGGCAGCTAAGCAGTGGACGAGTATCTCGCTACTGGTTGCAAGACGTTGCATTCTCCGGGAGTGGCTGTCACACAATCCCCCCACTATGAAGATATTTAGGGCTGATTTACTGAATCTATTCCATCTGGAAAGGTTGGACGCGGCCACGAACTCGCATAACGAGAAAGGGGTAACCACTTTTTACACCAGGTGGATGCCTTATATGTCCTATGTCTTCTCCCCCTCTGAGAGGGAGGAAATGCTCTCCCCCTTCGAATTCTCAACAGTACGTTTGTTAGACAACTTACAAAGAGGATGTTAGTTAGCCGAGTCATCGAGCACAATGCAAGCTATTGCTGCAGGATACCTGTTACGCCAACAACATACTTCAATGAGTCCACGGCCTCTACTTAAGTAGAGATGGAGCAAGTGTTATGGTTGTTATGGTTGCTATGGTTGTTTTAGATTTCATAAATCCGTTCATTGGTGAAACTGTATGTGATTATCTATCATCCACACATGTCCCGTATGGGGTACTACATGACTCATCCAAACCTTTTTGAATTGTGATGTATAGTCTTACATGATGTGTCCTCACATTCTTGCACTGCAATACTGTATTCTTCTAATGTTTCACTGTTGTAATTTTCTTTTGAAAATCAATAAAAATGTTTTGAAAAAAAAAAAAAGACTGTAGACCACAGGTCAGGGCCTGATGTAGCCTCCGGTATGCCCTTGAGCCTCAAGTTGTTCTGGCGGTTCCTATTTTCACTGTTATCCACTTGCAAGTAAATAGACGTTATATGGCGCTGATGGGCGGCTTGCCCAGTTTCCAAGGCAGCCACACGGTCCTTAGGGAGGTCGTTGCCGTTTCCACCGACCCAACCCGTCCCTCCAGCGTGGTGAGGTGCTGTTTGACCTCATGGAGTTCTTGGCGCAGGGCATCTACTATCTTAGTAGCCATGCCGTCCAAGTCCTGTTTCGTGGACAGCTGCGGGAGGTATGCCTGCCAGTCATCTGTCCCCCTACGAGTAGGCCCCGTAGCTGATGTCAGCGGACCGGTGAGTGAATCCTCGTCTTGGAGGATAGGGGTACATATGGGTAAGGGCGGAGGGCTCGGGTGGCAGCACGGCGTACTCACATGCATCTGCAGCGATTTAGGGAGATTTTTGTTGGAGGCCGAACACGAGGCTGCCGATCGGGTCGTCGCCATGTTGGGTGCAGGCCGCAAAGAGCTGTCCGATCCGGTACGGGAGAAAAGTTCCACAATGTCCGTCTGCCGGTGTCCTCTGCCAGTGGCGTGGGGCAAGGGATGTAAAGTCACTGATAAAGTCTTCTAGACTGCCGTCCCGGTCAAACTGCACAGAGCTCCGAGCTTATGCTGCCTCACACCACCATGTCCAGGACACGCCCCCCACCCCGTTTTTTAATTTTTAAGCTTAAAGTAGTCCTTGTTTTACTTCATTATCAAGATACACAGAAAAAATATACATTGCAAAAAATGTATTCTAGCTATTTGCCTAGACATTTTACTTAACCAGTTGCCGTCCGCCCGGACGGCACAGTCCATTAACATTGGGTGGAGGGATGAAAAAAATTGACTTTAATGTCACTTTAACCACTTCCGGGCTGCAGTACGTCTATAGGCCGCGGCCCGCAGAAGTGGTTAAAACAAGAACACGGCTGCTTCAGCAGCCGTGCTCTTGGTAGCGCTTTTAACAGCAGGCAATTGCTGTATGACTTACAAGCAATCGCCTGCTGAGGACTACAAATTACCAAGGTGCATATTATAAATAGATCCCATGTGTGGTGTGTATAAACTCACCGTTAAGTTAATGGTGACGCGATGTCATCGGCGAAGGTTGGAGCGATTCTCTTAGGATCCTATACAATGAGTGGCCAGATTATTATGACCACCTGACTTTGTAGGCAAATTAGCTATAATTTCGCGCTGAAGTTACTAGAGGGCCAGACCATTATAAATAGGAAAGCAGGTTGTTTACCACGACAGTAGAAGTGATTTTTTTCTGAAGATATGGGTAAACAACGCGATTTAACAGCCTTTGAACGTGGGATGATTGTTGGCGCTCTGAGCCATGGAGCGAGTATCAGCAAAACAGCAGAATTCGTTAAATGTTCAAGAGCAGCTGTTGTTAAAGTGTTTTAAGACTGGACTGTCAGCTGAAAATCTGGGTCTGAACGAGCGAATTGTGGCTGTCAGCGACTAGTCAATGTTAGTGGCAAGACTGGTACAAGACAACAGAAGGGCAACAGTGCAGTGTCAGATTCCTCGCATCACCTTTCAACATCTCGTGGAGTCACGAGGCGCCCCAACGAAGTCATCTCGTGGAGTCATCTCGTGGCTCAACAAAGTACTGATGGGGTGGTCATAATAATCTGGCCACTGGTGTGAGTTCACTCTGATCAATTTGGAGAGGATGGGATGCTGTCAAATTGATTGTGAGCTGTTTGGTATCCTGATGGCGAGCTCTGATGAGTAGTCACTTGAGGAAACTAGTTTGAGGTTTATATGAGCAAGTTGCAGCCATGCAGAAGCCGTTGAAGTAGTGGCTGAAGTTGAAACCTTGTCGTGAGCTGGTACAGGTATGGTCTGTGTGTACTTGACTCCAATTACAGCAGGAGGATCTGCCGCCTGAGATCAATGACTGAAGAAATATGGTTGGGGGGGGGTTTAACATTAGTGGCTTCCCAGATCTCAAAATGACAAAGGCAGCGGTGATAACAGGGAAAGATGCATGTGAGGTGAGATGCTGAGTTAACACACACTGCCGGCGCCTGTTGTGTCGAATCACACAATTACAGCCAACTGTAGTCTTTATCTGACAGAAAACCGGAGCTTCGAGAAAGGCGGGAGAGAGGTGGGACTATGCAGATTCAGATGCAGCTGAAGGGAGTAGGAGCGGTTATGGAAATAGCCGAGCGGCAAAGGGAACTAACATCAATGGGGGAACAGAATTCGACACGGGCGGCGTGTGTGCAGCCCAGCTGTCAGGAGAGGGAGATTGGATTGGATCCTTGGATGTCGAGAGACTGGGGCGGGGAGATAAGGAGACCGCTGTAGTGTGACACTCTGGGAGTGGAGCAGGCACGGTGTTGCGGACGGCTAGTCAGGGACACAACGGCCCGGTATCCGAGTCCGAGTGGTCTGATACCAAGCGGTGTGTCAGTGTGGATATGGGTGAGAAGCTGTGTGGAGAGGTGGGTGAGAAGCTGTGTGGAGAGGTGGGTGAAGGTGGGTCTAAGCAGTGTGTCTGAGGATGCAGGCGGCTACGCGTTTCAAAGCAAAATACTTCTTTATCAAGCCCAGGTGCAGGGTAAATCACTGGCGGGAAAGGACGGTTTTAAATTGACAGGGGTGGGTGGAGACCAGAACCAATGCACGGCAGACCACAGACCAGAACTAATGCACGGCAGACTGGGCAGTTAGAATGACACATATACAACAACATCTCTGGGATTGGCCATCACACGCAGTCTACCTGGGGATCAGACTGTGGTCCAGCAGGTAGGTGCAGCAGGCCACCCCACAGGAGGCTAGGCCCCTGATGTGGAGGGTCTCAGGCAGATGTGGAGGGTCTAACAAGGGGCAGATGTGGAGGGTCTCGCCAGGGGCAGACGTGGAGGGTCTCACCAGGGGCAGATGTAGAGGGTCTTGCCAGGGGCAGATGTAGAGGGTCTCACCAGGGGCAGATGTGGAGGGTCTCGCCAGGGGCAGATGTGGAGGGTCTCGCCAGGGGCAGATGTGGAGGGTCCCGCCAGGGGCAGATGCCGAGAGTCTCAGCAGGGCAGGTGCAGAGGGACTGAGCAAGGCAGATGCAGAGGAGCGTAGCAGGGCAGGCACAAAGGGTCACAGCTGGGGTGTGGGCCAGCACTGTAAACAGATGCCACTGTGTTTCTCTGGAAGGGTGCTGCCAGGTCCCCAGCAAGTGTGGCACTTTACGGCAGCCAAATCTATTTACAAATGTAATGTGCCATGTCTCCTCCAATAATGGGGGAGGGGGGCTGGGACTGGATCTCACTGCCCCCCCCCCCCCACTTTGGCCCTGGTGCGGTAGGTCAACCCCTGGTTGGTTGCTCACCTTGCCAGCAGCACCCCTCTTAATGCAGTGACTGGAGCACATGACCCCCTCCCTTAGCTTTAGACCTGCATAGCGACCTCACCCCATGGGCATCTGACCCTTCGCCTGGGAACCGTACCCCCTATCCACCTCACTACATGATATACAATAAAGGCTCTTCCCCTTACAGGGAGTGCCACCCCTCTCTTTAGCAAAGGCCCTACCCAGGGTGTCCCATTCTCCTGGATACAGATCTGTCTTCAGGGGACACCTCCCCTCTCAGATCTATTTTCTGTGTACCCTCCCCCCCCCCGCACACTTACCTGTCCCTTCCCTGGGTGTCTTCCCCCCAGCCTTCTCCTAGGCACAATACCCGCTCTTTGGGCATCTGACCTTGTTTCTGGGCACAGTACCCCCTCCCTGGGCATTTGACCCTTCTTTTAGGCACAATGCTACCTCCCTGGGTATCTGACCAATCTCCAGGGCATAGCACCACCCACACCCTAGGCATCTGACCCTTCCCCAGGGCCAGGCCCATCTTTAATGCTGATTGGACCCTGGGCAAGCATTTGCTTGGGCCCTAAAAGGCAATAAAACTCACAGTAATGTGCAGTGTGTATGAGTATATCACAAAAACTCACAGTAATGCTGTGCAGTGTGTATGAGTATATCACAAAATCTGAGGCTAGGTTCAGATATGGGCGATCCTGGGACTGCACGATTGCACACAGTGATTGCCGCGCGGCCTCATGGATCTCAATGGGGTTACATCCATGCAGCAATTGCTAAAAAAAAGGTACATATATATTTTGTGGCACACGACGCATGGCTGTTTTAGCCACAATCGTATTCAATTGCATGGGCGGTATTGCAGTAGGAAAACGCGCAATCTGCCTGGCGTGACTGGGGTGCCTTTAGAAAATAATGGCACAGGCAGCACGATCATCAGCAGTGGGCGATTCCGTAACCGCACGGTCACGGAATTGTCCACCATTGCTGATAGCGCTGGTGATGCCATTATGCACGACTGCTGCGCAGTCTCGGATCACCCAGGTGTGAACCTAGCCTGACAGTAATGTGCAGTGTGTATGAGTATATCACAAAGTTCGACAGCAACAAAACTCACAGTAATGTGTAGTGTGTGAGTGTATAGCAGAGCTCCAAAGCAATACAATGCATATTAAGGGCTCCTTCACACCAATTGCGGTGCGTTCCTAGGCGGTAGCTGCTGGAACGCACAGCAATCGCACACTAAACTTCCCCCTTCGTTCTGGGGCGGGAGGGGGTGCGGCAGGGCATTGAAGTCAATGGCGCTGCAGCCACGCCCCCCGCCCACAGTGCAATTGGACGCGTGGCAAAACATTGCCTGCGTTCCGGTCCACTGCGAATGCAAAAAATAGAGCATGAAGCATTTTTTTGTGTTCGCATTGGACCGGAACGCAGGCAATGTTTTGCCACGCATCTGATTGCACTGTGGGCGGGGGTTGTTGCTGCGTTGCCATTGACTACAATGCATGGCCTAAGAATGAAGGGGGAAATTTAGTGTGCGATTGCTGTGCTTTCCAGCAGCTACCACTCTGGAACACATCGCAATAGGTGTGAATGGGCCCTAAAAGGTGTTTGAAATAAAAGTATTATTTTTTTTTATTTTAATTATGTACACACCCACAAAAATGAAATCATATTATTTAATTTTACTAAACCAATTTATTTTTTTTCCTTCCACTGCATTTATTTATTTATTTATATTTATTCTTTTTAATACACACCCACAATAAACAGAAAAATTACATCTATATTTAATATTACTAAACCAATGTATTTTTTTTCTTTCAATGTTT
>NW_017307758.1:12376-25865 GCF_000935625.1 Nanorana parkeri
GGGGGGGGTAGAGCGGGTAGGTCAGGGCATACTTTTAGTATGTGGTTACGAATAAAGTACTAAGTATATATATATATATTATTTTTTATTTTTTTTTAATTATTTATTTATTATGTATGTTTTGGTGTTCTTTGTAAATTGATGTATGTGGTAGATGTAAATTAATCATTAAATGAAAAAATTAAAAAAAGATATACCAAATATAGATGAGCCGTTACATTTTCTGTCAAGTCTGAAGCCCCCAGCTAAGACCCAGTATTATCTTCCACATCAGAATACTTGCGCATTGGGGGTGCTTTGTAGCACATAACTGGTAATAGTGTCAGAGATCATTGTCATATGTGTGATACATAATGCTGTCCTTGAAAGTAGAGTGAACATTCAATAAATATCTCCCAAGAGAAGTAAGGAAAAATTCCATTTGAATCAGAGGAATCGGGAGAGAGGGAGGCAACTTAGACATCATCTCATCTGATTTCTTTTTATAGTATTTTATCAGACATCCCAACTCTCCCGGACGTTCCGGGACTCTCCAGCTATTAGCGGCTCCCGGTCGCCCTGGAGATAAACATTTTTCCCTGGAAGGTTTACTCTGCTCTATCTAGCAGAGTAAACCTTTCCCTGCTGTCTGTTTTTTTTTTCTGGCATCAGGACTGCTGGCAGCCATCAGTTAGAGAAAAAAAAACAGCATAGGAATTAATAGCTAGATTGCTATTGGCTATTTCAATTTGCAATAGCCAAAAGCAAGCTGGCTATTGCACCTGCCCACTGCTGCTGTCAATCAGCAGGGGTAGACCTGAAGCTCGCCATCAGGTCCTACTCTGTTAATTGACAGCAGCAGAGGGTGGGTGCAATAGCCAGCGTGCTATTAGCTATTTCAATTTGCAATAGCCAATAGCAAGCTGTGATACACTATTAACAGAAATGTAACTTATTTGTGTATCACTCCAAGCTTGCTCCAGTGACGGACTACAATCTAATGTTTATTTTACTTATTTTGTATTGACATTGTAGACCATGAAAGGAGCGAGTTTAGAGCTGTGGCTACTTTACAAATCTCTGGTGATGAAAATATTTTTATCAGGCAAGACCTTTACCCTCTAATAACTTCCCTTTTAAATTGGCATTCAGTCCAATTAAATATTTAGACAATTTTCCTTTTCCCAATTTTTTTTTTTTAAACTGGCAATCTTTTTTTTTGCATTCTAATTTTTAGAGAAAGTAGAGCTTTAGGCTCTGTGTTTACTGACAGACAGAGTACTATATATATATATTCTGAATTTAAAAACATTGATAAAATGTAAATAGGATTGTAGCACCCCAAGAGTCTGGAGAAAAAAATAACTCTTAGTTAGTAAACAATTGGAAGAATAGGTCACCAGCACTCCAAATATTTAAAATGAATAAGTCCTTTTTATTGGACAATAGTGTCACAAAAGATCAAAAAAGAGCCGACGTTTCGGGGCCGCGCAGGGTCCCTTCCTCAAGGCAAGAGATGTGACAATGTGATAACATCCACATACTACATATATACCCCACATTGTTAATTCATTAGTAGTGAACACACCCCCAGTGATGTCAGAACGGCGGGAAAAAGCGCCATATTTTAAAATACATAGTCTCATTTAAAATCATAATATCATTATATACATAAACATCCAGATTACTTACTGAATGCTCCCCATAGTCCTGCGATCAGGATCGGTGCTGTGGCCGTGTGTCATCCGTCATAAGGGTACTATGTATATGACCTCCGTAGCATTACATTCCGATATCCAATGGTGTGCACAGCGTCGCCTAGTATCAGCGCGTACAATACGCGTCATTCGTAACCATGGTGATCGGGAGATACAACTCTCCTCTATCATATTGCGCAAGTGCCAACCTATACAGGGACTCAATGCGGAGGAAACCAGCATATAACGACTATACTGGTGTCAATGTCACACAGGCACAGCACCGGACATCAGGCTGGGGGAACAGAAAACATGATGTTTTAGGAATAAGACATATATAAATAAAGTATAATGAAACAAATCATTTTCACCAACAATATACAGAAAACGAATACATAGTCAAAAAAAAAACTCAGACAAATACAGAATCACTATAAACGCACGGGGAGGGAGGGAAACATAAAAAGACAAAACAGAACACAGGAGGAATCACATGTATGCATGCAAATAATGCCTTACATGGAAACTACAGGGCATACTGATAAATAAACATAAAAAGAAAAAGATCAACTCTAGGGTCATACAATTGGTATAATTAGTCTAATTATAAAATATTATTTATATAAAAACTGGTATGTCTTAGTATGAACTAATGTATTTTTGGTTGTTAAAAAGATACATGATTAGGCATATCCGATCTTAGTTAGTAAAGACAGCAAATGTCTAAGCAAAATTGGATAAGGAAGGGTTTAAAGGGAAAGGCAGTTTTACATTCAATAAATGAGAATATTTGCATACAGAACAAATGAATGAATCACACATTACTACATCTCAGCGACTACCCTCTAACTTTTTGACAGTAGCCTATCAGGCAAGTAGCTAAACGAGAGCAGCAGCAAGAACAAAACACTGATAAAAGCAAACGCATCCTGAGTTTTAAAGACCAAAGCTTGACACCCTAGAGCAGGCATAGGCAACCTTGGCACTCAAGCTGTGGTCAAACTACAAATCCCATCATGCACCTGGCTTTGGGAGTCATGCCTGTGGCTGTCAGAGTCTTGCAATGCCTATTGGGACTTGTAGTTCCACAACAGCTGGAGTTTCAAGGTTGCCAACCCTGCCCTAGAGAGTGAAACTCTGCCCATAAGGTAGAAAAATTACTTTCTTAAAGAGCCCACCGCTACAAAATAATGCAACTTCCTTTAAGCAAAAAGGGTTCCACTGTCACAGTAGAAATAGCATCTTGACCACAGAGATATCTTATCTTTCCTAACTACCTCTTATGAAGTGCAAAGTCTCAAAGGAACAAAAAAAAAAAACCAGAATGTCTCTCAGTCCTTTACTTTGGGGTACTGAAGGCTCTTCTTTGAACAGGTTGCAAACATCCATACACTTTATCTACTGGCAGTGCAGAATAGCCATTTCTCTCTCTGGGCTCTCTATACTCGTTCTCCCAGTAACAGCATGGTCGTTCCACCCAGAGGCGTAACTAGAAACCCCAGGGCCCCGGTGCAAGAAACCATTGAGCCCCCCCCCCACCAATAAAAACATGATTTTGGATACCTTTTTTTTTTTCTTCTATTAAATGAAAAGTATTTTTTTTTTCAGGGCTAGTTCACACCAGCTCCAGTGTGTTCCGGCCGATTTAGTGCTGGAACACACTGGATTGCAACCCGTCCAGCTCACTGCGTTCTGGGGGGTTCCAGCAATGCATTATAATGTAAATAATAACAGCTTTTTAACCCCCCCCCCACAAAACACACACACATTTGTGCATCCCTACTTAATAATATAATGTATTGCTGGGACTTGTGGTCCTGCATAGTTGGTGCTATGCAGGACCAAAAACGTGACAAATTGGGGCTTTTTAGGTACATAGATCGGTATAAAAACTAAATATTTATTGTGTTAGCATAAAAATACATATAACTATACACAACATGATAAAATGTGATTAAAAAACCTTGTAATCTACAATTGATTTAGGACATTATTTAAGGCAAGACAGCATAATGCATATATTGAAACTACAAGTTTACAGAGTTGGTAACAGCAGATAACCTGCTTACAAACTTATTTACAGCACAGTCATGTATCATCCTGAAACAAAGGGAGCCAAACCAGAAGGCATCTATGCCGGGGGTCACAGAGGGTACGAAACTAGCCAGGATGCCCAACTAATATCTCTAAATACTTGATAACCATGGGAGCATAAAACGTGTCTGGAAAGAGTGAATACTAAAAAAAAAATAGTTTTTACCCAGCCAGGGTGATGTTGTATCCGCGTCTGACACCCTCTTCTATCCACCGCACAAGGATCTCAAGCTGGGAAGGAAGAGTTTACCATTGGAAGGCCTACTGTATAGTCGACGGATGGATGGTAAGTAAAACAATCTTTTTATTTATATTTTTGAAAGACTTGTATGCATATAACAAAAAAAAATACATAGACATTACGGGGGTAGGGGGGAATTGCTGGTGGTTGAAGCATAATATATGTCTGTGGGGGGCATTATGTATGTATTGCAGTGACAAGAAAATGTGAGATATTTCCCTTTTAAAATAGAAAAAAAGAGATTGAGAACACAGAGTTCTCTGAGGCACACACAGTCCTCAATCTCTTTTCTACATCCCCGGTTATAAATGAACAGGAATCATCTATACTGAGTGCTCCTGATCATTCATAACATGAGGACAGGGTATGTTTACTATAACCACAATCATGAATGTACTGGAGGTGATGTAGATCACTTCCCATTCATTCATAATTGAGGGCACAGTAAACGTACTCTGTGCTCAATTATTTACATACACACGCTGTCCTGTGAGAGCACTGGCTGACTTTGCCCAAACACCAAACACACACCGCACTCCTCTGATCTGTGACAGGAGGCTGAGCGGTGTGGGAGGAGAGACGCCGGCCACTCACAGCGCTCTCCTCCCGCAGTGCTCGGCCTCCTGTGACAGTTTCTCTCCTCCACGCTGGGACACAGAGCAGCGCCCAGCCGGGAGGAGAGAAAGAACGGATGCACCGCTGTATCGGCCAGAAAATAACTTTCAGCATTTTGCCAAAAGTGCCATTTTCGGCCACTATGTTTCAGCGGCCAATATATCAGTGCATCCTTAATATATATGTATATATATATAAATGACTTCTTCCAACAAGACAATGCACCATGCCACAGTGCTTGTATTGTGCAGGAGTGGTTTCAAGAACATGAGGGAGACTTTACCTTGCTTAGGTGGCCTCCACAATCACCAGATCTCAATCCAATTGAGCATTTGTGGGACGAAGTTGAAAGAGCCATCAGGCAGCTAGTTCCACAACCATCAAACCTCACAGAACTGGACAGTGCTATCCATCAGGCATGGTGTCAGATTCCTCGCATCACCTTTCAACATTTCGTGGAGTCAATGAAAGAAGAATCGCCGCAGTATTGAAGGCAAAAGGTGGCCCAACAAAGTACTGATGGGGTGGTCATAATAATCTGGCCACTCAGTGTATATACACATACAGGCAGTCCCCGGGTTACATACAACATAGGGACTGTAGGTTTGTACCAAGTTGAATTTGTATGTAAGTCGGAAAACAGGTAAATTTTTTAAGTGTAACTCCAGCCAAAATTTTTTTTTTTCAGTTTTGGATAGCATAGGGAAGTGTCACGTTTGTTTTGCTGTCTGTTCTTGTTGTTCAGAAGATTATAATATAATAAAAAAAAATCTTTATTTAAAATGACACCAAAAAAAAGTTTTTTTCTATTTTTAATTTTATTTTATAAACTTTATTTTTTTTATTTGTTTGCATTTTTAATTTTTATTTATTTCACTTTTTTGTAAAAATCTTTTTGCCTTTTTAATGTTATTTTAATTTTTTTATTTTTAATGCTCTGAGCAATAGCCAGCCTGCTATTGGATATTTCAAATTGCAATAACCGATAGCAGGCTGGCTATTGCATCTGCCTGCTGTCAATCAGCAGAAAAAGGGGCCTGAAGGAGAAAGTTCTCTATCAGGTCCTCCCATGCTGATTGACAGCAGGCAGTTGGCGGGTGCAATAGCCAGCTTGCTATTGGCTATTGCATTTTACAATATCCAATAGTAGGCTGGGCATGGCTCCCAGCCTGCAGATGAAGAGGAGGCAGGGGGGCGAGGCAGAGGAGCCGCGGCCGGACGGGGGAGCGGAGGATCGTCCGAAACGGGGAAGAGAAGCCAACGGACCGGAACGGGGAAGAGGAGGCCGAGACAACATTGGAGGTACGGGGGGCAGCAGCGCAATGCAGCGGTCTGTGTCCCCGCTGCCTCCGCCAACACAGGCGGGGAGAGCAGCGCGGATTTGAAGGGACACAGGCCGCTGCAGCCACAGTTCTCCTAAATGTACCGGAAGCTGCCGGTACATTTAGGAGAACTGTGGACCCCCGTTCGTAAGTACGGATTGTCCGTAATTTGGAAGTCCGTAACCCGGGGACATTCCATGGCTGAAGTAGAGGAGGAGACAGGCTGGAGGGACTGGCCAGCCAGCTGGCAGGGAGGTTGGGGTGAGTATAACTGTTATTTTTGCTCTTAGACGAAAATGAGCATTTAACCCTAGCAGTGTGGAGGTAGCCCCACTGCAAGGGTTAAGATCATTTTTGCCCCTCTTTAAAAGAGAACTATGGCCCAACCTTTTTTGCCATAGTTCTCTTTAGGGTCACAAGAGGACATATATTATTGTCCTCCTGTGAACCAAAAAGCTATTGCCCACTATATGCTGATAGCACAGAGCCACGCTGCAGCCGGGGCAGATCCCGACAATATTGTCAGGATCATCCCCGCTGCCTGATTGACAGCTGGCTCTGCTTCTCTAGAGGCAGAGCCAGCTGTGCCCGCCCCCTCCCCATTCGTTCCTCTAGTCAGATCTTGAAGAACAGAGAGGGTAGGGGGGGGGATCCCTGCAGGGAGCAGTGACTGTCAAGTCACCGTTCTCTGCAGGGAAAAGATCAGGAACTGAGCGATCGGCGGAACGTGATCGCTCAGTAACTGATCAATAGAGCTGATGTGTGATGGCTTCAGTGTCACATGTTGGCTTTAATTATGGGGATGAGTGTATTTCACTCACCCCATAATTCGCCTTTAAGCACCCTCCTACAAACTGCTAAATAAACAAATTGTGGTTTTAGAAGCATATGATAAAGTCAATATTTGTTATGCCCCCCACAGTCAGGGCAGCCATCAGAAATTTCGGGGCCCCTTACATGGCTTTTTGCCGGGCTCCAGCCCCCGCTACACTGAGCCAGTCACACTGTTATTATTATTATACATTTATATAGCTCCGATATATACCGCAATGCTGTACAGAGAACACTGAGCCAATCACATCAGTCTCTGCACAGAGGAGCTTACACTCTAATGCCCCCCACAGTAACAAACTATGATTATACATATATAAGCCGTATAATCATTATACAATGCACTGCAGAATACCATCAGCTATAGAGGACTACAAATCCCAGTAATAGCACATTATATACAGCACAATGCAGAATGGCACCGGCTATAGAAGAAGACAGCAAATCCCAGCAATACAATATACATACAGTGTACAATGTATTGCTGGGATATGTGGTCCTCTATAGCTGATGGTACATATACAGCGCAATATACCATCAGCTAAAGAGGAATACAACAAATCCCGGCAATATATTTTTACAGCAACTTTCTTCCGAGATCTTGGGACTGTCGGCAGCTGCCGTTCCCCCACACTGCAGTCTCCCTGCAACGACGTGATCATCTTGGCAGGCAGCGGCGGGGTAGAGCTCAGAGCTGGGAGAGGCGGGGAGCAGGTGCAGTGTGAAGCGTGCGGTGCGTGTGGAGCCGCAAAACAGGGGCAACTAATCGAAAGCCGAACCGTTAGCGGTAGTCTGTACGAATGTTAATTTCCGCTTCATGTTCGTATCGTTCGTTTCATTGCAACAAAGTGACATTAACATTTTTTTTTAAATTGTCACTTTGGCCAGAATGCACTGCCCGCATTGCGGCTGGCTCACTTTTTTGCCAGGCAGGAGGGGGAGTGGTGAGCCATTGAAGTGAATGGCACCGTAGCCACGCCCTCAGACAGGGGGCTGAGTGACCCGCTGGACAGGGGGCTGAGTGACGACGCGCTGGAGCTAGCACTATTTTTTGCGTTTGTAGTGTAACGCAACGGTGGCAAAGTCTTGCCACACGTTTGATCGCACTGCGGGCGGGGGGTGTGGAAGCGGTGCCATTTAATTCAATACACCGCTACACCCCCTCCCGCCGCAAAACGCGGGGAGAAGTTTGTTAGCGATTGCGGTGTGCGTTCCAGCAGCTACCGCTCTGGAACGCACACGCTTTCGGTGTGAACAAGGCCTAAATAAGGGACCAGTGCTGGGCCCCAGCTTCGGGCCCCTCTCAGCCCTGAGCACCACCTGCTTGCTGATATTGTCCTCTGCAAACACACACCCCAGTGGGCCCCCACCAAGCAGCTGGTGCCCATGGCTGAATAGGGGACCAATGCTGGACCAAAGCGTCGGGCCCCTATGAGCCTTGGGCACCAGTTGCTTGCTGCTGTCTTCTGCCAATGCCCATCTCCCCAGTGGGCGCCCACCCCAGCATCAGCCACCCACCCCAGCATCAGCCACCCACCCCAGAGTCTGACACCACACTGCTGCTGTTCCCCCAGACGTCTGCTTACCTTTCCACTTCAGTGCAGTCCAGGACCAGCAGCTCAGCTCTGCTCTGCTCCTCTCCCGCCTCGCTCTCAGTGCTCGTTCTCCAAGCTCTGCCCCCAAAAAACCTTCCTGCACAGGAAGGTACCAACTGAACGGTGGGCGGGGGGGTGAGCCGTCCCGGACCGTACCAAGTGGGGGCGGCGGAGGCCCGGACCGGACCAAGTTTACTGTACGCCACGGAAGACGCTGTAAGAACCTCTGTGGTCCTTGCACTTCACCGTTGGCCGATACTCATGTAAGGGTCCCGGGCGGGCCCCTTACATGGATATCGGCCGTACCCCCCTGACGGCGGCCATGCCCACAGTTATCAGATTTAAACATAGTTAAGCCTTTAGGCAGTGGCGGCACAAGGGGGGTGCGGCCCGGGTGACACCATCGGAGGGGTAACACCAAAATGACTGTCATTTTGGTGTCACCCCCCTCTGAAAAGTCGGGCGCTTGGTCATGGACCGAACGCCCAACAATCTCAGGAGGGGCTCCCGGTGGAATACCTTATCCCACCAGGTGACTGTCCCCTCCTCTCTCTGCCGGCGTCAATCACCAAGATGGCCACCGGCAGGTATCAGAATAGCGCTGCGCATGCGCGATGACGTCATCGCACACGCGTGGCACTCTTCTTGGTGACGTCACGCGCATGCACAGTGGCGAGTCGGCAGGGTGACACTCGATAACCGCTCCGGGTGTCACCCAGCCTCGGGACGCCCCTGCCTTTAGGGCATGTTATGAAGTTCAATGTGTAAATAGATTTCGGTCTCCTTTTTCTCTCGAAGCATCAGAGACTTTTCTTCTAGAATCTAGAAGAACAGTGCAAAGTCCAATAGTTTAGGTCTTGACAGCATACTAAGATGAAATAAAGGCACACTGTGACCCAAATTCTAATTATGGCCTTGATAATAATGTATGTACATTGCCTTCATTATTTGGTCCACCTTTTTTAATTGCCAATCCACCGTTTAGAAACTAGGGAGTGAGTGACAGGAACACTTGCCAAGCACTTATGGGAAAAACACCATTCCTTTCTAATATATGCTTAGGGGATTCCTTTAAGATGTATGTGGTGTTACAAAGCAGTGTGATCATATACACTATATTGCCAAAAGTATAGGGACACCCCTCCAAATCATTGGATTCAGGTGTTCCAATCACCTCCCTGGCCACAGGTATATAAAATAAAGCATCTAGGCATGCAGTCTGCTTCTACAAACATTTGTGAAAGAATGGGTCACTCTCAGAAGCTCAGTGTATTCAAGCGTGGTACCGTGATAGGTTGACACCTGTGCAATAAGTCCATCTGTGAAATTTCCTTGCTACGAAATATTCTGCGATCATCTGTTAGTGATATTATAACAAAGTGGAAGCAACTGGGAACAGCAGCAACTCAGCCACAAAGCGGTAGACCACGTAAAATGTCAGAGCACACAGTGTGCAGAAGTCGGCAACTGTCTGCATAGTCAAAAGCTGCAGACCTCCAAACGTCGTGTGGCATTCAGATTGGCACAACAACAGTGCGTAAAGAGCTTCATGGAATGGGTTTCCATGGCCAAGCAGCTGCATCCAAGCCTTACATCAGCAAGTACAATGCAAAGCGTCGGATGTGGGGATTATGGTGTGGGGTTGTTTTTCAGGGGTAGGGCTTGGAACCCTTAAGGCATCAGCATAGTAAGACATTTTGGACAATGTCATGCTCCCAACTTTGTGGGAACAGTTTAGGGATGGCCCCTTCCTGTTCCAACATGACTACGCACCAGTGCACAAAGCAAGGTCCATGAAGACATGGATGAGCGAGTTTGGGGTGGAGGAACTTGACTGGCCTGAACAGAGTCCTGACCTCAACCCGATAGAACACTTTGGGATGAATTAGAGTGGAGACTGTGAGCTAGGCCTTCTCGTCCAACATCAGTACCTGACCTCACAATTGCGCTTCTGGAAGAATGGTCAAACATTCCCATAGACACACTCCTAAACCTTGTGGACAGCCTTCCCAGAAGAGTTGAAGCTGTTATAGCTGCAAAGCCAACTCAACTGGGCCAACTCAATATTGACTAAGTGACTAAGACTGGGATGCCATTAAAGTTCATTTGCGTGTAAAGGCAGGCGTCCCAATACTTTTGGCAATATAGTGTATATTGCATGTACAAATAATTTTTTGGATTTTACAGTTAGCTTGCCTTAAATACAGCAGCACCCCATTCTGATTCAGTTCAACTTAAAAAACCGTTTTAGTTTTGGCTGCTACACCTGCTTTTCTATCTAGCAGTAAAAGGCCAGCATTAAGAGGTAGAAGTAGCAGCCACAATAGATCTAAAAGCTATAGGAAGGTTTACTCTTCCATAAAAAACAAAAAGCTAAAGCCCTATACTTTCTTCCAATTGCCAAATAGCTTCAAAACAGTTCTGTACTATATCTTGGGGTCTTTTTTTCATAGTACCACACTGTATTGCCTTAAAAGCTTATATAATGTCAAAACAGAGTGCACAAAAACACTTAAAAAACCACAACTCCACATTTCAGAGATGAGGTAGCTGTTATGCTGAAATGTAAATTACTGTCTTAAATTTCAGAGACAAGTTACACCTATAGTACAACTGCTGGAGAGTATGTAAGCAGAATAATTTAACTGCAATTTAAGAGCCAAAGACAAAGCAGTTTTTGTGTGTATTATTTCAGAGAAAACAGTAAAAAAATTGGACAGGCTCTCTGTTTTACAAGGTCGCAAATGAAAAGGAAAAGATAAAGCAGGATTAATTGTGAAAAATTGTACAAACTACATAGACAGCATTGCAGCACTTAGTGTAGGTTGGATTTTGAAAATTACACACAGTATATAGCTTTTAAGGACAAATATAGTGTATATGTTTCACTCTAAAAACAAGTGAATATTGTACAGACTGCATAGACAGTATGTTAACAACCTGTTGTAGGCCACATTTGTAAAATCACATACCTCGTGCAGCTTTTCAGGACAAGAAAACACAATAAAGTTTATTATTTTTACTGTAAAAACAAAGGAATATTGTACAGGCTGCTTAGACAGTATTTCAACAATCTCTTGTACAGTAGGTTGCATTAGCAAAATAGCACATCATGCATTTTTTTAAAACTAGTAGTTTTTATAGAATTTTTGGCAAATAAACAAAAACAAAAAATTTGGAATCAAACATAATAGACAATATTGGCAATAAACACAAAAACAGAATAAAACAAAGATTTATTGGTTCACGTACACTCCAGAATATCAGTATGGTCAAATGCAGATATGTTCTACAAAAATATAAAAAGGAAACAATACAAGATCAGCCAAGCAGAAAATCTGTGTTTTCCCGAAAATAAGGCCTAGTACTATTTTTGGGAATTGCTCAAATATAAGACCTACCTCGAAAATAAGACCTAGTTGTGACCATTCCCAAAGCCGGTGGTGGCAGAAGGGGGAACTTGAAGAGCCATGGGAGAGGCGTGAGAGAATCAGCGGTGCCAACAAAGCCAGCGCTAGAAGAAGCGAGGCGGCAGCCGAGGGAGCAGAGCCGCCTAAGCCGATGCTTCATCTATAGCGCCAGCTCCTGTCACAGACGGAGTGATACTAAATGCACTCCGCCTGTGAGGAATCGATAGTGAAAGCTCGCTTCACTCATTGACTCATGGCTGTATTTGCATAAATGTACGCTATATTTTTGTACATGAATACATGTAGACTGTTGTACATGAATAAGTGTGGATTGTTGTACATTAAAAAAGATAAGACCTACCCCGAAAAAAAGACCTAGTGTGTTTTTTTGAGGCAAAAAAAATATTGGACATTGTCATATTTATGGGGAAACACGGTATGTAACACTTCCTAAATTATCCCAGCATGATCCTTGACCAGGAGGAATGTGGGGGGAAGGGGGAAAGGGAAGGAAATAGGAGGGGGAACTAGAGGCCGGGCGGGAAGGGGGGATGGGAAGGGACAGACAGGAGAGAAGGGAAAAAGTGGAAAGGGAAAATGGGAAAGAGAAGTACGAAATGAGGAAAAAATAGGCCTGACTCAAATTAAATCTTTACTCAAGTTCAAGACGCAGCTGGGATAGGCCCAAAGAGAAGGATAACAAAGACCAGTGTACCTCACTCAATTATCATTTCGGACGCCCCCAGGTGACAAATTTGGAGGAGTCTCCAGGGCCGGCGTTACCGCTAGGCAAACAAGGCAACCACCTAGGGTGCGTTGCCGCCCAGGGCGCAGCCGGCCTGGCTTCCCCAAGAGTCCGCCGGGATGCATTGCCATCCGCACGCACTCAGACGGGCACAGTTCCTTGCGCCTTGCTGCTCTGTAAACGTTGTTTTAATTTATTAAGCTGGATATAGGGGATATGGACTGTATCTTTGGACGTATCTACTTTGGGGTCCATTGTCAAATTAAAATCCCCCCCTAAGATCAGGATACCTTCATAAAGTTACTCAAAAGATTAAGTATCTTTACTAGTGCCGTCATCTGTCTTTTATTATCTGGCGATTGACAGGGAAGCACGCCGCCGCTAGGTCTGTGGAAGTAAGACCCGTTATCTGCCATACGATCAGTTGCATCAGGTATCTGTGAAAGGGTTATGATCCTTCTTTCTCTTTTTGCTGTTTCCCCATATCTTGACAGGGCAAAACCGGAGGGAACTCTCTAGATTTTCTGGACACCCATACGATTGACTAGCTCAGGCATGGAAGCTTTGGACCCACACGTCCTCACTCCACCATTGTCAGACTCCTCCTCCTTCCTATTTTGTACTTTTTTTATTGTAATTTTTTCACTTTTTACATTTTTATTTGGCATCTTTTACTTTAATTTTTAATTTTAATTATTTTCTTATATTTTTTACTATTTATTTTTTAATTTAATTATTCCTTATTATTTTTTATTTATGTAATTGTTTGTTTTTTTTAACTTAACTTTATTACTATCACACAGGAGCTAACAAGTGTGATAGCATTTGGAGGTGGCAGGTTCTCTTTATTGATCCTGTCACCTCCTATACAGGAGTTTTAGAGGAAGACTGCTCTCCCCTCTCACTGTATACACGGAGCGGCAGGGTCACTTTTAAACCTGCCCCTCTGCTCACCTCTCT
>NW_017307758.1:25984-42989 GCF_000935625.1 Nanorana parkeri
CCCTGCCACTCTGCTCACCTCTCTCCATCCTGAAGACAGCGGCGGTCAGCGAGGAGAGATACTCGGCGGTGGGAGGTTGGAGCCGCGAGTACGGAGCCAGCATGGAGAGAGGTATGGGGGGGGAGGAGGGGGGCGGGCGAACAGCCTGCAGTCTAATTACAAGTGATCTTGGCGACATCCCTGAGATCACTTGTAAACAAACAATCGGCTTCCCCCGTTCTTCATTTAGCCCTGCTTGTGCGAAGCAGGGCTTCGGGTGTCGATGTTTCGGGTGTGGTGAGACTTCAAACCGCTGCTGCCCCTCTGCTCCCTGACGCCCCAAAGGGGAATCTGATATGAATTGGGGGAGAACCTCATGCTTTTTTTTTTTTTTCCTCTTCAGCAGACTGAAAAGATGTTTTGGTTTTTTTCTGCAACGAACGAACGAAACACTTCGTACAGACTACCACTAACGTATTTCATCCGAATCCCGAAACGAATTGACTTTCGGACCCGAATCCCAAAAAACGAAATAACGCAAAATCCGAAAACGAAACTAAACAAATTTTTTGCCGGTGCACAATGTCTAAACAAAAGTAAGGAAATTAGCATAGAAACACAGTACTCTACAAATGATCAAAAGAATTATCAAAAGAATAAGAATCAGAACGATTTACCCCAAGCTGCCAAAAAGAAGCTCCGGGTGAAGAAAGAGGGCCCAGGATGTTCACCAATTTCCCCCCATGGGGGCTTTCTGGGGAGACCAGGGACAGGCTCAGTGTAAGCTGCACTCAAAACGTATCTGGGTATATATGCAGTATATTGTTTGTTTCATAATTGTATCAATATATTCATATATCCTCCACCATATTACCATGGTAGTCCATGAGGATAAAATAAAGCACTCACCCCTAAAATCCAAAAAGGGACGGAACAGCCACCAAATGAGCTCTGAAAAGGGGAGAAAGGATCATGAAAAGGTGTCCTCATATATGTTGAATAGTAATTCTGCAATGACAGGGAGATAAAAGGTAGAGATACACCCACTGATTGTTTTGGATAAGAAGAGTCCCCAGCAACAAAGTCATGTAAGGAAGGTTCCTATAACGCCGAAATGCGCATGACGTCACGCGTCGTCCGCTTGTCACGTCTCAAGGGTGGACGAAGACAAGCGGACACACACAAAGAGGAGGCACTGCCAGCTAGTGGGCGTGCCTCAAGTGAATCGGGTCCAACTATTGCTGGGAGGCAGAGGCAACCGCCCACTATGTGGGAGGCGCTCCACCCACACCCGCACGATTGGTTCGCCCATTTCGTCCCACAAAAGATTGGATTGGATTCAGGTGTTCCAATCACCTCCATGGCCACAGGTGTATAAAATCAAGCACATAGACATGACGACTGCTTCTACAAACATTTGTGAAAAAATGGATCCATCTCAGGAGCTCAGTGAATTCCAGAGTGGTACCGTGATAGGTTGCCACCTGTGCAATAATTGGTTCAGAGGGTGCTCCCTTCTTGGAGACATGTTACACATTTGGTGGTCTTGTCCATTTACCTCTTGCTTTTGGACTAGGATCTACCGTTTACTATTTTGTATGTTTGACAAAAACATTCCTAAAGACCCAGCACAAGTTCTGCTTCATGCCACAGTGCCTTTTTGAATACCAAGGTTCTCTGGCACATCAAATACACTATATTGCCAGAAGTATTTGGACACCCCTCCAAATCATTTGATTCAGGTGTTCCAATCACCTCCACCTCCTGGCTACAGGTGTATAAAATCAAGCACCTAGGCATGCAGACTGCTTCTACAAACATTTGTGAAAGAATGGATCGCCCTCAGGAGCTCAGTGAATTCAAGCGCTGTACCATGATAGTTTGCCACGTGTGCAATAAGTCCATCCATTAAATTTCCTTGCTATTGAAAATATTCCACGGTCAACTGTTAGTGGTATTATAACAAGGTGGAAGCAACTGGGAACAACAGCAACTCAGCAACAAAGCCACCTAAAATGACAGAGCGGGGGTCAGCGCATGCTGAAGCGCACAGAAGTCGCCAACTGTCTGCAGTCAATATCTACAGGCCTCCAAACTTCATGTGGCCTTCAGATTGCCACAGCAACAGTGCGTAGAGAGCTTCATGGAATGGGTTTCAATGGACGAGCAGCTGCATCCGAGCCTTACATCACCAAGTGCAATGCAAAGCGTCGGATGAAGTGGTGTAAAGCACGCCACCACTGGACTCTAGAGAAGTGGAGACATGTTCTCTGGAGTGACGAATCACGCTTCTTGGTCGGGCAACCCGATGGATGTGTCTGGGTTTGGCGGTTGCCAGGAGAACGGTACTCGCCTGACTGCACTGTGCCAAGTGTAAAGTTTGGTGGAGGGGGGATTATGGTGTGGGGTTGTTTTTCAGGGGTTGACCTTGGCCCCTTAGTTCCAGTGAAGGGAACTCTTTAAGGCGTCAGCATATCAAGACATTTTGGACAATTTCATGCTCCCAACTTTGTGGGAACAGTTTGGGGATGGCCCCTTTCTATTCTAACATGACTGCGCACCAGTGCACAAAGAAGGGTCCATAAAAGACATGGATGAGCAAGTATGGGGTGGAGGAATTTGACTGGCCTGCACAGAATCCTGATCTTAACTCGATAAAACACCTTTGGAATGAATTGGAGCGGAGACTGCGAGACAGACCTTCTCGTCCAACAACAGTACCCTACCTCACAATTGCGCTTCTGGAATAATGGTCAAACATTCCCATAGACACACTCCTGAACCTTGTGGACAGCCTTTCCAGAAGAGTTGAAGCTGTTATAGCTGCAAAGGGTGGGCCAACTCAATACTGAACCCTATTGACTAAGACTGAGATGCCATTAAAGTTCATGTGCATGTAAAGGCAGGCGTCCCAATACTTTTGGCAATATAGTGCATTTCTTGCAGCCAACATAACCTCAGCAGGAAATTGGAAAAAACGATTTATCCCCTACCAGGAATTTATCCAGAGACTGGACAATATTATGCTAAATAAACGATTGTCATGTATACTAGCTGATACTCATACCAAACTTCTAAATAACTGTGAGCCTTGGATCTTACACCAACACCCTAATTTGATTACATATACCTTTAGATACCTATGATGGGGTTGTTTGAGTTACGAGAGGTGAGGTGGGTACTCCCCGGAAACTGACAACTGATCTATTGCACTAACTCCAAGCGAACACTGATACTGACCATTCAATGGACTTTCTGGTTTTCTTTTCTGTCCTTTTTCTTTTATGGTTTTGTAATTGGTTGATGACACTATTTGTTTTTGCACTTTAACGTTTATATTTTGACAACAAATAGTATGTATAGTGTCTTGTTAATTTTATATTGGAAATCCAATAAACACCATGTTACAAAAAAACAAGATGAAGATATTTACATGCGTAAGTGGATGATTTATCCCTTATTAGATGGCTCGGTTTGAAAGCATGCAGCACTTTTGCAGATCGCACTGGACCGGAATGCAGGCACTAATGGCCATGCGTTCAGGTGCCGGCGATCGCACTGTGGGCGGGGGGCAGGGTTGCGGTGTCATTGACTTCCATGCACCGCCACGCCCCTGAACGCAGGTAGAAGTCACTCTTTATGTTGTGAACCAGCCCTGAATTTTTGCTGACTCTGTATTTCCTTCTGGAGGGTGGCTACTTTTGTTCCCAATGGTCTCTGCATGTCTGGTAAAGTAGCCACCACTCCAAGCTCATTATGATGGAATACAATCTGATGTTTAGTTTTCTAATTTGTATTGAGAATGTTTTTGCATTCACATTAACTGGTGTAAGTAGTAAAACAGTTCCGACACATATATGTGTACGTATAAGTAAGGCAGAGGCTCTAAAATCTGACACCTCTTGCCAGTCAACAGTCTGCACACTGAGATGGGAGATGATGGGGTTGATTTTCTAAAGCTGTAGAACATTTTCACATTCAAAGTGAATTTTCATTGTGCAAACTTAATTTTCACTTATCTGAGTGAATGCAGTGAAGTTGTGCTGACTGAAATTATCCAGTCTTGTATAAACAAAAATCCTTTTTCCATCTTCTTTGCACATGATTAGGCAGTCTTTAGAAAGTGAATTTTCACTTTGTTCCACTTCATTCACTAAAATCAGCCAAAATCCAATTTGAAAGTGAACATGCAGGATTTCTTTAGGAAATGTAGGGTGTATGTGAAATCAAGCAATTGAGAGACCAGCAACCTGCAGCCTCAGCAGCAGTTCCCATTTTATTTTGTTTCAATTATGTGTTTTACACACTAACACAGGACGTTTGCTACTTTATTCGTCATTTTGAGTTTTTTTAGATTATCACCTTGCGATTTACACAAACAGTTGACTAGAAGATTTAATTTGGAAAATATTTGAAAAATATTATATATTACACATTTTTTTTTCTTTTCTCTCACAATAGTATTGTTCACTATAATATTTAGTTTTTGCACATATTTGTTTACTTGTTGGGTGATAGCACCGCTTCACATATTTGAATGATGTTAATGCAGGCTCATGCAGGCAATTTAAGTGAGCAGCTGTAAGGAGAAACACCCAGTTCTCTTAGATTAATCAAGCGCAGAAGTCCCTGTAGATCATTTATATATAGTAATCTAAAAAAATCTTAATGGAAAATAAGTACCTGCATGCACTAAAAGGTTTTTCTTGCTTACTCGGTCTGTGGCCAGCACAGTGTTTACATCAATAGCTGATAATTATACAGAGATTAGGGGAGAGCAGCATACACCAGAGAAACAAGTAGCAGAATTTGGGTTGGGCTGGCTTATAGTAAAAAAGTGTTCACCCTGTCACAGATGCCACCACTTTTTGCAGTATGCATGTAACCCCTACTATGTACCACGATGCCACTGGCATAAACACTGTGTGGACCATGAATAGACAAGGCAATCAGAATATAAAAGGACTACTCGGAGGTACACCTTTGTTAATACTTTTGGATATGGTATTGGTGTTGCCGAAAGTATTATACTTTTAAAGGGGAAAAAAAAAAAAAAAACTTCAGAAGTCGGTAAAAATCGGTGAACATGTTTATGTTAAGAAACAGCTTGGAATCGCTATCCTTCCAATTGCTTTATCCTGCCAATATGGGACGTGTGGGAGAATAACCACAGAACACAGACTCCTGTCAGTATAACTTTCGTATATTCAGATTCAAACTGCACATGTTGTTTATAAAAAGACAAACCTTTCTTTTTTGGAATGTAATTTTATTTATATTGTTTATCCTGAAATCTGGTAAAACACTGAGTGCAGCATATAATGTATAGATATAGATTTTTTTAATATATATATATGCAGTATAACAAATATATAAAACCCCCCCAAAAAAAAAACAGAGCAGAAATACAGAGATGCAGGCTTGGCCTGCTAATATCAAACCCCCAAGACTATTATCGCCAGCTAGGCACCAATTTCTGACACACAATAATGATTTCAGTTAAACACATACAATTGAAAAAGACAAACAACCCACCCCCAATTCATGCAAGAAAACAAAATAAAATATAATATATATATTAACAATTATAAAATACATTTATTTTTAAAAACAGGAATCCTTCATTCCCATTTGAGAGGTGTTGACTCAAGCATCTTTTATCTATACCTTTAGGACTTTTATCATGGAAACATGTTATTTTCAATAATGTACTGCATCTATAAAGACAAATAAAACCATTACAACACTTCATGTTCATTGCATGTGCTCATCTTGTACCATTGTTAAAAGAAAAACATTAGGTTAACTGGAGATTAATAAACTAGAGAAAATGTAATATGCAATTCAGACACTCAAATCTTTAAAGTACAATTTCATTTTTATTGAATTTAGACGATAGTGTTGCAGTAACGTGGTAAAACATGTGTTTTAATGCACAGTAACGCACGAAAAATGGTACAGTTCGCTGGCACCACAACGCACAGCAATGCATTTGTTTCAGCACACCAATAACTACACGAGGTGCACTAAAATGTTTGTTAAGTTGCACTGGCAACCCATTTGTGATAAAAAGACCGCCTTACTGCCATGCACCACAAATGTGTGAACAGGGCCTTATGGAACCTCCCTCCCATAGTGTATTCCCTACGGTTACTTACCTGGAGCCTCATTATACTGTATGGTCCTGCCCAGTGACACACAGCCTTTTTAAAAAGTCCTGGCTGTCTAAAAAAAAGTCCTGGCAGTTTAATCCTATGGCTGGGTCTGTACTTACCTGTATATGTCAAATGGAGTACAGCGCTACCCATAGAAATAAACAGGAACAGCAGCATGCATAGCAAGCACCTCATAGTGAAGCTCTTAGAAGTGGAGCAGCAGGTGGTTAAATTGGGTCCAGCAAGGACAGATTCAAAAGTGATGTTGGCCCTTATATACAGTAAATAACAGATGGTTCAGATGTGCATATCAGTAATACATGAAGCAATGGATATGTTGTGAGGCATGTAAAAACTGTTGGAGACCCTAATGCATTGCATCAACTGCTTTTGAGTTGCACAATAAGACTGACCAGCTACAGTTGGCAACACAACTTTAACTACAACAAAAACCAAATAATAATTAAAAAAAGAAATATAGCATATCACAATGAAATTTAGGCTCCTCAACAGGCTTTGAAAACTAAACGACCAAAGAAGTCCAGGCAGGTGGTTGACTTAACCAAGAGAACGATAAGCCCAGTTTCTTTCTTTCTTTCAATTCGCATATTCAACAATATATATGCGCATGGACAGTGCTGAAATAAAAAGGTTACCATCCCTTATCCTTCATCAGTTACCACCAATACTGTGCCCACATTTTGAATGAGGCATATAGATAGCAGGAGAAAATAAAGTCATCTTCAAGATGGTCACATCATTGCAAGTTAAAAACAACTATATGGGCTCATGCGCACAGGCATATTGAAATATTAATCTACGAAAGAGAGTGCTGGCAGATGTTTACTGCGTAACAAAAAAATAAAAAAAAATCACACGAATAAGTCAGTAAAGTGCTAGCGTTTACACACATGCGAATGTCCATTCAGCATTTACCCCATTCCATTAAATTTAATAGTTCATACGCACGTACTTGTGTTTATGAGTACATGCATAAAATTACACGTAAACAAATTTTTCTATTTTGATTTTAAGGATATGAATGCAGCGTAAGTTTACTAATCTTTAACCACCGTGTGTAGGGGCCCCATCAGTGTCCTCTTATGTAACAACACAAATAAAAAACAAACATAGGACACAAAGAAGGACGAAAATGTTTCTCGCTGTCAATACAATATGAATAAATGTTTATAAAACAAACAAAAGATCTTAATGTTTTGTACATTATATTAACATAGAATTGCACTAACTTTTGCAATGTCTGCATGTTTGTCACATCTGACCCTGATTTCTTTGTATATCTATTAAATATTTTTTGGCAGGCTGGGCAAGTTGTACCCCTTATCCAACTAAAAAACTGCAGCACATTTTAAAAATTGTATTGCGTCTTTTACAGTTTCTGAAAAAAATTGACCTGCGTGCTTGCTCGAACGGCCAATGAGATTCTTCATTTTAAAATCGTACAGTGCAGGAGAGAAAATTAAAAGGGAGAATCTCACTATTTAATATAGACAACACAGGATTTTCAGAGTTGTTTACACAGAAAGCACGTAGTAAAGTCTCAAATTCATGTAAAGTGTACAAGCCCTGTGAATAATTCTCTGTTTTTGGGTTATATTGTATACTGAATAACATCAACCATTTAGAAGCAAGCAGCCATTTTTTTCTGTGCCTTCCCAATACCTCCTTTTTATAGCTTATAAATGTAAACAGCACCAAAATGAATTCAATGCAGCAGCTAATGTTTCACAGTGAATCTAAAAAGGTAAATGAAATATGTCGGCATGATAAAGTGCTTACAGTTAAAGCAATAAGCACTGGCTGCACAAACTAAAGCAAAGAAATAGTTCTATGCAACGTCCATGGTTGAAATGATAGATAGCTTTGAGAAAACATGGCAAATTACACAGTAAATCTGTACACAACTTGTTCAAGAAGCTATATTGTTGGCTACATGTCAATATTCGATCAGAGCAACAAAGTGTAGCGTAGGAGTGAAGAGTGTCACAGCTTCAAAGTGCTCATTGATGTTAGAATACATAAGGTTCTATTCAGACCCATCTGCTTAAAGACACATGTATGTCTGCTGAACTTTTATAATTTGCTAAAATGCATGCTACATGCATACAAATGATGTGTAAAAGGCTTTTTTTCTACCACATTACTGAAGCAAGCAGTATTACAAATGCAGCATAGTGCATTTCACATAAATGCATATATGTGAGCAGACACATGCAAAAAGAAATATGTAAATTGCAGTCTGCATGTATTTTGCAGCAAGTGATGGGGCATAAAATGGGTTCTAGCAAGAATCTGAAGTTTCTGTTAAAACACATCTCAAGCAATGGTCTAAATAATATCAGTGCAGTGATATTATTGATCATATATGCCTAATGGCGCTGCTTTGTTACCTGGTGTTTTGGTTTTCCTGTGAAGTGTGTTTTTTCCTTTCTTCCTCTTTCCCCCTTATTTTTTTTTACTTTTTTCCGGATTACTTTTTTTTTTTCTTTTCTTCAATTCAAATTGAAAATGTTCTTTATTAAAGCTTATTAAAGCGAAATGCATATGCTGATTTATACTCTTGTATCCGTGTAAAACCTCAATAAAAAGGAAGTACAAAAAAAGGGAAGGTGCAAGTTAATTATCTCTCTGGATCTCTGCCTTTATAAAGGAGGCATGAGGAACCTTAAATCAATTGAATGAAAAAATAAATCTCCCTATATAGCTGCATCAAGCAACAGCTACAGTTCTAGGAGTCCAATAAACTGGACCACATAGAGGCTACTAAAGAATGCACTCTGTATTTATACAAGAATATATCTCCTCCCATCTTCTATCCCCTTCAGTCTATGTTCACACCATGTCTAGACCACATCTGGAGTAAATCTGCAAACACAGTGCAGTGAATTATTGCCACGATTTTTCCGTGTTCTGGAGCTGGGTTTTTTTTTAGCTTAAAATGGGCTTTCAGGTGCAGTCCAGTGTGTTTGTATGCGTTTTTGATGCGTTCTAGTGCATTCCAGAACAGAGAAAATGAGACGCAGTATTTTGTTTTTCTGTCTAGACTGGAACGGACTGCGCTGGTGTGAAAAGAGCCCAGAAATACCATAGGGATCCATTGGGATGCTTTTTTGGTCCGGGAACACAGTTACATAGTTAGTCAGGATGAAAAAAAAAAGGCATGCCCATCGAGTTCAACCTATAGAGATATAAAAGAAAAAAAAAAGAAGGAAGAAAAGCCTAAACAGAGGAAGTCAACCCCCCCCCCCCCTATAAAGCATGGTGCAATTTGCTCCAACAGGGGGGAAAAAATCCCTTCCTGATCACATAAGGCAATCAGATATTCACTGGATCAACAATCTCTGATGCTTAGTATACCTATAATCACTCAATATCCAGTAATATTCTGTGCATTTAGGAATACATCCAGATTTTTTTTTTCTGGGGGAGTCTGTTCCACATTTACACAGCTCCAACTGTGAAGAATCCTTTCCATATGCAAAGGTTAAACCTCTTTTCCTCCAGACACAAAAGAGTGCCTCCTTGTCCTTTGCAGTGACCTTAAAGTGAATAATTTGGCACCAAGCTCACTATATGGACCATTTATGTATTTATACATGGGGATCATGTCCTCCCCTTAATCGCCTCTTCTCCAGAGAGAACAAATTCAGGTCAGTTAATCTTTCCTCATAGCTGAGCTCCTTCATGCCTCTTATGAGTTTAGTTGTCCTTCGTTGCACTTTCTCCAGTTCCACAACATCCTTTTTATGAACTGGTGCCCAAAACTGAACTGCATATTCCAGATGAGGTCTTACTAATGCTTTGCACAGGGGCAGGATTATGTCTCTATCTCTGGAGTCTATACCCCTTTTAATACAAGAAAGTATTTTGCTTGCTTTAGAAACTTCGGCTTGACATTGCATGCTATTACTGAGTCTATGATCTACCAGAACACCCAGATCTTTCTCCATCATTGACTCCCCCAAACATACTGTTCTGGACTGGACATGGTGTGAACAAGCCCTTAACCAAGTATGTAAAAGAATGTTTCTGAAGCAAAATCCACAGATACAAATCTATTGCTCAGGATTTTTACTCCAGGGCTCCATGGCACATATGCTAAATTAATTAGTATTTTATGGCGTGTTAATAAAAATTGTACTGAGAAATAGGAAGTCTGTCTTAGGGGAAAAAAAGGACCACTAGGCTGAATAACCAGTTTTGGGTGGATTTACTTTTTTGTATGATAGAAAATGGCTGCATAAATATCTTGGGAACAAAATCTTGTAGGAAGTATAGCTGGTTACTATGGATTTATAGATAGATGTGTAAATCTCACAACAAAAATAACATTTGGCTTTACAGAGCGTCTATTTATAAACTATAATTTGCTTGTTTTGCTATCCTACTAATTTATTTATTTTTTAATCAAACCCTAGTGTAGTTTTGTATTGAAATCCATATCAGCGTTGGCAATTATATATGCAACAGTCTTCAAGCTGTTTTTTTTCTTCTCTGGATACTGGAGTATTAACAGCAAGATACCAATACATCACTTATTAGATATCCTTCCACTGTTTTCTAACAGAATACTAATAGTCTGAGGCACAGACAGGCACTGTGGCCAGGCTCCAAACTTCTACCGTGCTTCAAACAAACTTTGCTGGCAAACCTGGTTTACAACGGGAGATCCACAAAGTGCCTAAGCTGGCTCTTATTAATCAGCCTCTGCTTTAATAACTATTGAGCAATACAAAATATTACATCTAGAAAGCAAGTTAACATTTTGTAAGAATGTGTTCAGCACTATTCTTATCGGGTAATACAATGAACAAATATAGATTCAGTACTACATGTGAGCATTAAAGGCTCCAAACTTGCAGTTTATTTAAACAGACTGGACATCTGGTTATCCCTACTTAATAGATGCCAATGTCACTCTACTTATAAATGTCTACAAGGAAGGTGTCCAATGCACAAGTGCATATTTCATAAAAGATCTTCGGGTTTTTACTCGTGCAACTCTCAAATTTCTCTGTACACATTTTAAAATTATATTATTATAACTATGAAAGTGCACAACTGGTTCCCGCTTGTTAGACTGACAATAGCTCAGTCAGTAAAACTGCTACACTCTCCATCAATGGAGGAGGAAGAGCAGGCCCAGACAAAAATCTCTTTATAATGGACGGAAAAACAAGTGCAATAAATTTATGGTGGATAATAATCATTTAGAACTAATTTTTCTACATGGAACGCTTTCATTGAAACATACTGGTAATTAATATTTCAATCATCAGACATAATAAAAACAGAAAAGCATCAAAAGGACAGTCAAGTTGATAAAAAAGTGCAAGTTACTTTTCTTGTTATCTCTGATCTAAGGGCTTGCCAGCACAGTATCAACGCAACAACAAGGGAATTTGCCGTATGTCCTATGGCTTCAGTTCAACATGTTGTCTTTTTGTGTAGCACATTCCAATGCCTTGTAATGTATTGCAATGGGCTGAAACACAGAAAAACAAAAAAAAAGCAAGCAACACTTTAACAATGCACTGCAGAGCACAATAGTGAGCAATTACACCGCACACCAGCAAAAAAGCATTATGTGTACAAGAACACAAACTGAATGGCGTGAACAGGCCTTGGAGAATGGGTGTTTAGTTATGTGTAATATATACATCGACAATTCAGCCATTATACATTTAAAATGCCCTTGCCAAGTGCCAGATATTTAAATATAGGACCTCAACTTTGCGATCCAAAGATAGATATGCAACAGTGTAATCTGAAGTTTTGCTAGTGAACTGAAAAAGGACTAAAAACCTATATATTCTGACCCAATTAAAAGGTAAATTTTTCACTGGCATATAGATGAGGAAAAAAAAAATATTTTTTTTGGTTTTGGAGGTTCTTTTATGGCTTCTGAAAAATTGGAAGTTTTGAACACGTCTTCAACAATATTATTCACTTTACACCCAGGAGCAATTACACTGGTTGTGTAAAAGGATGCAAAGTTTAGCATATAAGAAGACAGGTAACCATGCCCCCCAGAATAGCCAGCCATTTCATTCAACTCTTAAATCCTTCAAGACCTGTTAAAATAAAACAAAAAAAAACACACTAAAAAAAGAAAAGAACAAAACAAAAACCACAGACTTTAGCACCAAGAAAGCAAAGGGTTTTATACGGATTTCCCTTGCAAAACCATTTCATATATTTCAGACCCTTATGTTGAAACAGAAGGATAATCTTTAAGTATCCAAGTTAAATCTGTGCTCATTTGAAAAGAACAGCAATACTATTCTTTATCACTCTCTGTTCACTTAACAAATGCTATTTGGAAATCCATTTCCCCTTCAAAGTCTATCAATGCAAAAATATACTGGGATGTTCAGCACCAGGTGTCGTCTTAACTTCCTATTGCTGAAAAATAATAGGAAGCATTGCTTGTCAGTTTATGGCTAGAGGCAGACCCCAACAGACTTGCCACTTTACTCATGCAGTTTGCAATCACCCTTTATCTATAAAAATAACTGACATAAATAGGTGTTAGCACCAGTAACTCCTTAACATCATAGATCTTGAATTAATTGCAGAGAATACATTGTATGAGATTCACCATATCAAACAGTAAAAAAAAAGAAAAAGGATGTATTCACTCAAAAGCTTGTTTTCAAGTTTTGACTCAAAGAGAAGAATAGGACTCTTTAAGGCAATTATAATAATAAATTCTGAATTTGAATAAAAGGCTATGATCTACATTTTAACACAGTGGTAATAATGTAATTGTGTTTGTTACTAAAGCTTTTAGATTCCAAAAATTCATTAACAATTTAAAAGTTATAAAATGTGATGGAACAAACTATTACTTGGCCAAGGCTATGCCATCTTATTAGTATGAATAGTCCAATCTGTCGATAGCCAAGTACAGAAGGACAGAACTCAACTATAGGTAAAGGAAAAAGACTGGATCGTGGGACGGGAAGCACATGAGATCTGGTGGGCTGGGTTTGAGAGCTCATTTGACCATTCCTTTCTTTGTAAGTTTAATACAGTTCCTACTGTATGCTTAGCATGAACCTTTCAGTAACTTTACAAGTCAGTTTGAATACATTTCTGAATATGGCACAGCATACTAGGAAAAAGCTATACCTTTTACAACTAAAAATCTGTCCTTGAGCTCCAGGCAGGCGACTTTACCTAGGCTAAGATGTCATCAGTCTTTCCAGGCAGGAGGAAGCATTTCCCCAGTTATCTCATTGGAACACTTTAAAAGGATAGATGCACTTTAAAACAAAGTGCACTTATCCTTTTGGTCCTCCTGTCCTGGGAGTGATTTCTGAGAGGCAATAAATACCTGCAAGCCTTACATTGGTACACAATATAATTTGAAGCCTACGTTAGAGACAGATGATTACTGTGTTCACAGTAGCTCAACACTTTAATCCCTTTTTTGTTACACTAGCACACACTAGTGTACAGGATAGCACAGCATAGAATGTTATTCTGAAAAATGTCAACCGATTTTATTTAAATCCATCTAACAGTACTCATCTTTGTGCTTCATTTGGTCCACCTCAAATCACTGATCTGCTAATTTCTCTACTCTAGTATGAAATCTGCTAATTTCATCTACTCCAGGTGAAAGTCACCAAAGATTCCTAACCAGAGCAAGGTTAAAACCAGGGGGTTAATGATGTGCATGAACAGGGGCTTTTAAATGGCCATTTGAGTGCCATTCACACATTAACCTCATTTTAATTGACTTTCCCAATCAGCTCTGCCCTCCTGTTAGTATCAGGAAATATGTAATTTTACTAAAATCAAAACATATCAGCTGTCCCAGAATGCAAAGCATTAATGTGCATATGGTGTCTATGCTTAATGTCTTCCAACAACTACTTGGGAGCTAGTAATGTACAAAAAGAAAACTTTCTGTAAGTAGGATCATGAAGAAAATGTAGTATATACGTGTATGTATGCATGTATGTATACATTTATTGTGTACCGCCCGCTTTAATAGCAAGCTATACCATTTATATAGTATACATGCACAATCCATCTCTGTGACTAAACAGCTGTGACAATATAACGAGCAATTAGCAAAATAGTAAATAAATTTGCTTTATACTATTTTGCGAAATGTAAAATTAGATACGCGGTTGAGAAGACACATATAATTCGTTTTTTGACCAAGTGCCATCACATTCTACATTTAAATATTGCCGTGCTGGGCAATGAAGTAAAGGTTGCAGTATCTTACAGTACATCCTCATACATGATCATAAGAATGTAGGAAATTAATAAAGAGTGGTGCATCACAAGCTTTAGAGAGAAACAATCTTTAGATTCTTGTACATATTTCCTATTACTCGTACTTTCCCTGTTCTATTTGCCAACAGCTGCTACTTTCTCGAAGTCTTGAGCATTGCAAAACTCTTTTATGGTGACTGTCAAAAGGTTACTGGTAACATCAGTCACCACCACATTTGAACATGGCGACATGTCTGGACGCCAATCTCCAGCTTCCTCTTCTGGTTCAGATTCTTCAGGCTCCCCTTGCCCACGCTTGCTTGCAGAAGATTCAGGTGGTATGGACAAATCCAATGCCTCAGATTCCCTCCAGTCAGGAACAGCAGGACTAAGAGTCTCAGGCAACAATTTAGGGGGTCGATCATCTGATGGAGCTGGAGAAGGGCACCCAGATGTTGTAGAACTTTCATCCTCTAAGCCTTGGTGAGTGCTTTCATGATCTGCTTTCTCTTCATCTGGGCCTCGAAGGGCTGGCTTGTTGTACAATGAGAAAGATCCATATTTTAGGTGACGGATCTGATTGCGTAACATACTTTCACTGTACTTTTTACTTTTACCAATCACTCTATTTCGGGATGGAATTTTAGGGCGTCCTAAAGGTGGCTTTGCTGCTTTATCAATGACCTTCAGATTGAGAATGATTCGATTACGCTTTGGCTCTCTAGGTTTTGCCTTGCGATTGATGATCCGCACGGTTTCTGAAAATGGTGACACAGGAGGGCGTAGGCCAGAACTAGTACCTGAAGGTGCAGAGGGATCTGGACGGGGAAGAGGGCGACGGGACATGCTATGGCAGCGTCGGATGTCCTTCTTTAATCGATGCACAGCAGCACTTGAATGCAATTTAGGGGAACCACTGGAGCCTGGTTTAACTCCATAGTGGAGGTCATTCAAACGAAGTGCTTCAGCCTGGGCTCTAGCCTGTTAACAATTTCAGAATATTAGATACAATTAACCATACTTCTTTTGCCTGAACAATGTTGTAGCCTGTCAACAATGTTACTAAACATTTTTAGAATCTTAGGCTACATTTACACTACGCACGATTGTGCAATTTGGGATACCTGCGGCAGGAATATTCTATTTAGATACGGCCACCATCGCCAGTTCTAGTTAATGACCAGGTGACAGCGGCCGCATATGTAAGCAGCACTCCATCTGTAATTGTATGCGATATGAATACATGCTGTTAGAAATCGATCCCTGTAGATGCGTCCCAGAACAGTGATTACATATGCAGTGCCTCTTACAGATGTGTCCAATGTGACCCGGCCATTATCTTGAACAGCTGACAGCAGCCACATCTAAATTGAATGTTTGGAAATGAAGATGCAGGAATCCGTACGTATTGCATTTCCTTTTGAGCACAATATTGGGAGCTGCAGGGGGTCGGATATAGTGCCTTGGACATACCTACTAACTGCCATACTGCATAGATTACTGCCAGCTATGAAGACTGAAAAACACAGTATGATTCTCTATGTATGCTAAAAGTTTATTACCCATCCTCTTCAGATGCAGAGGTGTGGGATTCCTATCGCCCAATGCCTGGGGCATGCATTTCCGGGTGCCGGGCAGGTGTTTTTTTTTACATTTAGCCCTGCTGCAGGCAAGCAAGGCTAAATGTAGAGTGGGGAAGCTGCTGCTCATTTTGTAGAAGTGATCTGGGTGGCCAGATTACCTGTACAGCCGCCTAGATCACTTGTAGCAGCCTGCTTGTCTGTCGGCCAACGGTCCACCAGTATGGGTGTACTATCTATACTCCATAATGTCATCCAGTGCAGCCTTGCACTATTGATTTCGTATTGCACTCACAAATTGCGAGCACTCGGTCAGGTGACCGTGCTGACCAATGAGAAACGCATCTTAGCATGGTTAAATACGGTTTCGGTTCACACTACTTTCTGTATCACGACAAGTAGATTGTCATGAGGGACAAGTAGATTGCGCCCATTGAATGAGACCTACGCTGTTCTCCAGGTGATAAAGGTTACACTCTCAATCATTTTGCAGCTAAATATACCACAAGAAACGTTTTATGGGATAAAATGTTGCAATTATTACTTGATTGTTGTTAATTACCAAAATTCTACAACCTTTTCCTGGAGTCCTGTTAGTGCAGCTATACGTGGCCATTTAAAAGTTATTCCTTCATTTAACATATCTATTCTACATTTAGGGACATATTTACATATGGTTCAAATGGCTTTTTCACCAAAGATTAACCATACATTCCCTGACCAAAATTTGCCATTATTCACTAAATTTGTCGTCTTATCAAAATTCCAGATTTTAACATTCACTAGTTATACAGGTGAAACTCGAATAATTAGAATATCGTGCAAAAGTAATTGCTGCAAAAGGGGCCCAAACCAAGTACTGAGTACATATGCATGCTTGTACTTTTCAGAGGTCTGATATTGTTCTATGTACAATCCTTGTTTTATTGATTGCATGTAATAATCTACTTTTTTGAGGTTGTGGATTTGGGGTTCTTGGGGTTTTCATGAGCTGTAAGCCATAATCATCACAATTATGACAAATCACGGCTTGAA